>NC_133461.1:110216059-110517601 GCF_048565385.1 Saimiri boliviensis | reverse complement strand
AACACTTAGTGTGCTTATCTGTTTCGAAGTAATTATAATACCTTATTTTAGACACAATGAAAATACAGAAGAGAGCTAGGCATGAACTGGACACAATAAATACTTGTTGCATGAGTAAGTGGGCAAAGATGATAGTATCATTTTGTTCGATATTACTAATACTGTCTCCTTTATTCTGAAATGGAATATAATATAGGTGTGAAGCACCAATTTTAAATGTGCTAAGGCTTATAAATGCCAGTAGAAAGTTTAGTTATCCAGTGATATTTATGCAAGAGGAATTAAGAACTAGACAGGGGTGCTTTGCATTTAGATTTTAGACTTTGAAACTGCTATGTGATTTTAGGCAAATGACTCATCCTGTGTGTCTCTGTCCCTAATGTAAAATGAGGAAATGTAGTAATAATGAACATTTACTTTTTATCACATATGCAAAACTTTGCTACAGTGCATGCTTTTAATAAATATTAGCAATATTGATAGTAATTATTTATACAATAAAAACACTGGGGGAAAGGTACAAATTCTAGATGCTTCAGTGAAATGAGATCTAGTGGCGCTTCTGAGATACTTCTCTAGGATACTCTGAATTTCTCTTTCTCCTCAGTTAAAAAGTATTTACATTTAAAGGTTTCTAGTGAAACTGCAGCACTGTACAGATTCTGACATGCTAGAGTATACTGTAATGCTGTAGTAAATAAAACAGCGTATCACTGGTTAATTAACTGACATAGATCAATTAAAACGAATAGAGAGGTCAGAAATAGACCCACATAGATCTCTGACAAAGGAGCAAAGTTAAGTTTTTAAAAAGTTGAAATTACATAAATTAAAAGAATGAAATATTACAAAACTGAAAAGGGTTTCTTCACTTTGGAGGTTCTGCATAGAATTATGCGCAATATTCTGATTTTATAAGCAGTATTCTAAGGGCCATCTTAGTAAACATTTGATTGATACACTTATTCCCAGCCCATCATAAAATGAGAAAATAACAGCAACCACACAACTGCACGCTTTGGTTCAAGTTGTGAGACCACGTGCTCTAAGGCTGGGAACATGTCATGACGCTCAGGGAGCTGCAGACAAGGCTCCTACACACTTCCCTCCCTTCTAACGCACCCACCGTTACCACGAAGTCAGTCATGCCAGCGGCCTGTGACTAACATTGGACGAAGCCACCTCCTGTATTGTCCTTCCCACGTACTGCCCTTGTTTATGCCCTCTGAAATGCCACAGTCTCCTTTGGTTATAAAATGTTCCAGGAATAAAGGGAATGGCAGGACAGGTAAGTAATTACAGATTTCTGAAGACAGGAAAGTGGTTTTGGTTTTCGCTCACTCTGCTCACACCCTTTCCATTTGCTTCTGTCCCTGGAGGAGCTATTTCCATTGACTTGGTCTTCAACATTCATCTAAGGACAGTGAAGTTCGCTCTTAGTCCACTCAACAGAAATATTTAGAGTGTGCTTACTATGTGGCACTCCTGGTTATGAACACCTTACGTGAGTCATCTCCTTGAATTGTCACATCAACCCTGGGAATAAAGTGCTATATTTAACCCCTTTTGAGAGATAGAAAAATGATCAATAAGTAAAAGAGAGGCCCAGAGCCATAGATTTTGACAAAGTTATAATCTATTCACTGGAGACACCATGACTCTAAACTACTGAGTTCAGAAAGAACACAAGCTCTAAATCAGATATTTCCTCCAGCATTTCATAGGGATATTGATTCAAATTCAATAAAGCTGCAAATAATCATGTTCATTAGTCAAGCAGTAAAGGTGCATTACAATGTCACCAGTAAGTACTGCCCTATGCCTAATATTTTAACAAGGTAAGGGTGGTGGCTAAATGGAGTTCCTGCTTTAGCAAACATAAAAGAATAATAAATATAATCCAAACAATCATCTAAGCCGGGCATAGTGGCTGATATCTAATAATCCCAGAACTTTAGGAGGCTGAGGCAAGAGGATCACTTGAGCCCAGGAGTTTGAGTCCAGCCTGGGCAACACAGCAAGGCCCTGTCTCTACAAAAAATACAAAAATTAGCTGGGAATGGTGGCATATGCCTGTAATTCCAGCTACCTGGGAGGAGGCTGAGTCAGAAAGATTGCTTGCGCCCAGGAGGTGGCAGTGAGCCCTGATCGCACCACTGCATGGCAGCCTGGGTGACAGAATGAGGCTCTGTCTCAAAACAAAACAAAACAAAAATTCCCTGAATCTAAAATTTGCTAGCCTTTAATAACATATTTAAAGCAATTTCTATCGCAGGTGTGTTCAAGGCTTCTCAACTTGTGAGGAAATGCAGTGTCTCTACTAGTTGGGGGACACCTCCAAATAGACTCTTAGTCTACTTTTCTATTTTCTTCATCTACTTTTCAAGTAGCCAAACCTTGCACGTGTTTCTACATTAATGAGACATGATTCAATGGCACTGTGATGATATCATAACTTCCACTCTCAGAATATTCTTTCATTAGCTTGTTTGTCCCTAGGGGGTGAGTGGAGTAGTAGGAAGGCTGTTAATTACATATAACCCATAGCTGATACGTCTTTGCCACAGTCTGTACTGAGATACTCTTAAATGTTTACTTACTGTTACAAGATAAAGTTTACTTTATTAAAAAAAAAATAGAATAGACACGTTTTAACTTTCCAAACTAGCAAAATTCTTTGAATAGGTGGTCTAATTACTTAATGAATAAATAAATTAAATAATAACAATACACACATTTAATAAAATAAATGAATTAATTCAAATAAGGTAGAAGTTAACCCTATTATTTGACTAGTTAATGTATGTTTGTGTGTGGGGGCAGGGAATAGTGAGGGGTTTCATCATTACCCTGGTACTAAAGTACCTTTTACTCTGTAACATAGATGGGGACATCCTCTAAAAAAACTGTATCAGTGGGCCAGGCTTGGTGGCTTACACCTGCATCACAGCACTTTGGGAGACCGAGGAGGGTGGATGACTTGCAGTCAGGGGTTTGAGACCAGGCTGAGCAACATGGTGAAACCGCATCTCTATGAAAAATCCAAAAATTTAGTGGGGTGTGGTGACAGGCCCCTGTAATCCCAGCTGCTTGGGAGGCTGAGGTAGGAAAATCACTTGAACCCAGGAGGCGGAGGTTGAAGTGAGCCAGGGTCATGCCACTGCACTCCAGCCTGGGTGACGGAGCAAGACTCTGTCTAAAAACACACAAAAAACAACAAAACAAAACCAAGACTGTATCAATGAAGAGAAGATTAACACCACCTGCACACAACGCAGTCTGTAATTCCTGTTTCAATGCAAAGCACTTACAAACTTGATAGAGCCTAAGGGGAAGCTCAGGACCTACCTGAATGAATCACTGTATTTACACATAACTTTCAAATCTTCCAGCCTTTGGCTTCTATCCAAACAAAAATATAGACTGACTGATATTGTTCCTAAGTGCCCTTTTGTGGCAGCCACTAGGCTGTTTTCATAGCAATGTAACAAATAAAGAAAACCCTATAAGGCAAATATTATCCCTATTTTAGAATTTGAGGAAATGAGGCTCAACGTCATTTTAAAAATATTTCTCCTTGGTTTATATATAAAAAAAAGAGGCAGTGGCAGTGATCTAAAAATAGAACAAAAGAAAGTCTGTAACTCTAATATTTTCAGACAGAATTTGAATCTCTTACATGACTTCAAGATTAGGCATGTTCCATTGTGAAAACACACTCTAACATTATTTTAATCAACGGCTCTCATTTCTCTCCCCTGAATGATGGTCTTTGTGCAGCTCCTGAGACAGCACACCTGGGATCTAGTCTCATCGTCAGCAGAGCTGTTAACTCAGTGATTTCCCTGCTCCAGGTCAGGTCTCAGTCAGCATCACACTCATCATCTGACTCATCTGGAGAGGCCTGGGGAAGCCCCTGCATCCCTGTCTCCTGCTCTAGCTACTAATGACCGTGACCCCACACGATTGTCTCTCCTGACTGTATATTGTTGTACGCTATACGCCTCAGTGCCCTGGGGCAAAATCCTTCACAGCCCGCCTAGTTACTATCCTGAGATTTCGCCAACATCACGGCAATTCATATACACCTCACCGAACTCGAAGTTACAACCACAAAAAAAGAGACTCAGGCAAAGAGACTCACTGCTCTCTTCAGCGTTTGTCACCTCTAACATGCCTCATTCGACCCTGGCCACCAGACATCATTTATACTTTAACAACAGTTTCTTCCTTTTCGTTTTTTTTTTTGATATAGCGTTTTGCTCTGTGGCTCAGGCTGGAGCCCAATGGTGAGATCTTGGCTCACTGCAACCTTCACCTCCTGTGTTCCCTCTTCCCTCAGCCTCCCGAGTAGTAGGGATTACAGGTGTGTCACCACACTCGGCTAATTTTTTTAGTTTTAGTAGAGATGGGATCTCACCATGTTGGCCAGGCTGGTCTTGAACTCTTGACCTCAAATGATCTGCCCGCCTTGGCCTCACAAAGTGCTGGGATTGCAGGTGTAAGCCACCGCACCTGGCCACAACAATTTCTGAGAGTGAACTTTTCTGAGGGAAACACGCAGTCTTATGTCCATGTGCCTTTTACTGTAGGCAATTCTGAGACGTCTGAACTCTAATGTGCATGACACAATATTATTAGGCATTAGTATTGTTGCTTTGGACAAATGTTAATATTCTAATGGTAGTTTGATCTTTATATCCTAAAAAATAAATGCCATTCAATTATCAAAAGAGAGGGGTAAAAAAAGTGATCCTGTTGTTTGTTTGCTTGTTTGTTTTGTTCATTTTTTTTTTTTTTTGAGTTGGAATATCACTCTTGGTGCCCAGGCTGGAGTGCAATGGCTCAATGTTGGCTCACTATAACCTTCACCTCCCAGGTTCAAGTGAGTCTCCTGTCTCAGCCTCCCAAGTAGCTGGGATTACAGGCATGAGCCACCATGCCCGGCTAATTCTGCATTTTTAGTAGAGATGGGGTTTCTACATGTTGGTCAGGCTGGTCTCGAACACCTGACCTCAAGTGATCCCCCTGCCTTGGCCTCCCAAAGCGAGCATTACAGGCATGAGCCACTGCACCTGGCCTGTTTTTTGTGTGATTAACTTGGATATGACTTCTTTATTATTGAAAATAACTTTAACATTATATTGGTGAACTCTAAAGAAGGCTTATAATATTAAAGTTCTTAGCAATGATCAGGCATACATTTATTCTATACTTAGAATACAGATCAATACATAGATAGAGATAAATAGACACTAATGGATACAGTGACCCACTCTGTATCCGGTAATTTGCTATAGTGAGTAAAATTGGTTAGGAGTCAATGAATCAGTACTGTGGGGAAGTCTGATGATTGTGTGTGGGCTGACTTAGCCAGGTGTTGATAATGGGACTTGATACTGAAATTGCTGGTCAAATTATGGGAGGAGGCAGCTGCCTGGAGATTCATTCATTCATTATACATATTCTATGATATAATATGTCTGAGCCTAATAATGTCTCAAACACAGTTCTACAGTGAATGGAACACCAAAATCCCCACCCTTATTCTGTGAGAGACACAATAGACAAGATAAATGTATACATAGATGTAGTTATTAGGTAATGAAAAGATATAAAGAGAAAAAACATAAAGGGAATTAGAAAATGTGAGTATGTGTTGGGTATGTGTTTTGTTATGGTGTGTGTGTTTTGTTACGGTGTGTATGTGTTGTATGTGTGCTGGGGTGTATTATGTGCCCTATGTGTGTGTCGTATGTGTTGAGTATAGATGTGTGTTGAGTGTGTGTTGTTACTGCGTGTGTGTTGCATGTGTAGGGTACAGGTGTGTGTATGTGTTGGGTATGTAAGTTGTGTTTAGTTGTCTGTATTGGGGTATTACGTGTTGTATGTGTGGGGTATAGGTGTGTGTTGTGTGTGTGTTGGGGTATTGTTTTGTGTGTGTGTTGGGTATAGGTGTGTGCGTTGTGTGTATGTGTGTGGTTATTGAAGAAGTGTAGTACAAGGATATTATAGAAGCACAGAGGAATATTTTCCAAGGACCTTTAAGACACCGTCTGAAAATCATGTTTCTCTTACAGATGCAGTAAATGCTGGAAGACTTTGGAACATTGGCAAGGATACGAATCCAACTAAAATTATAGTGCTGTGATGGAGAATTTGCAAGCTAATGCCCTTTTCCAAAAAACACTTAATTTCCCATAAGAAATGTCAAGTAACAACACAGAAAAAGAATTACTTAACATGCTAACCTCACTTTTATTAAGTATACGCCAATTAATTCTCTTAAGATTGAATATTAATATAAAATCCTGAGAAACACAAGTCTGGCTTTATCTTATGATAATTAAGAGTTTATCGCAGATACAGAAGAGAACCATCATATAATACTTGCTCATTGCTTTCCAGCAAATAAAAGAATAATATTATCTTGAAGGATGATAGCACAGGAGGAAAATGTTCATAAGTTTTACAAAAGCATCCAATGAGGAAATTCAGGCCAAAATATGCTATAAATAATTGTTAAAAAGATTCTAGCAAATTGTGTTTAACAGTTAGTCAAATGGCAGTTTGGTTGAAAGGACGGATGATAGCTAAACTCTAGTCTGAGGACATTCAATACATGATGGACTGAATTTAGATTGTAAATCAACAAGCAAACACTTTTCCAATTTAAAATAGCATTTTTTTCATCTCACAGAAATTACCACTATATTTTTTACAAAATGCATTCATTGAACACATTTGATATTCTTCTAATTATTTTCTATCTTTATAAAAGCAAGACAAATCAGCCTTTCCAAAAACTACACCTGAAGAGACGGGATAGTTTTTTCCAGTATCAGAAATGTAGAGACTTGCACAAGACCGTCCATTTTAATATTTGCACATAAAAAAAGCTGCTAAGAGTTTCTCATGGGGGACAGGGGATGACATATTCCCTACATATCAGCTATCTTGAATTTTCACTTGAAGCCATGATTTTTCCAGATACGTAATGAAAGTATCTTCTTTGGACGTCACATGGTTGATGTTATTCCATATGCCTTTCAAACTGGCAGTTCAAACCATAAAACAGGCAATTTAGACAGGCAAATTGCACTTCCTGCAAGTATTCTAATAATAACAATAATACGAAGTGCTTGCAAAATATGGTGCTTTCCATGTCCAAAGCACTGCACTAATTACTCAGTACTCTTTGTGATTTCCCAGGACTCTTTGTGATTAGCCAGTACTCTTTGTAATTACCCTGAACTCCTTGTGATTAGCCAGTACTCTTTGTAATTACCCAGTATCTCCTGGACTTGCTGTATACTTTCATATATCTTAAAATATGACTTATTTTTCTTCTCCACACAAACCACTATGGAGTGATTCTTGGCATCTGTTGTCTATGAATATAATGTAAATGCATTGAATCCAAGGGATATGACCAAACAAGGGTTAAACCAAATAAATATCATCATTCACTGTAATCAAATTATCTAATTTAATCCAATTAGTGCAGTAATTAGTTTGGAAAGATCAGAAAAAAAGTGAGAACTTTTGAAGATTTAAATGTCATTATGACACAAACCTGATTTATATTAAAGCTCTTCCATTTTGCAGATAAGATGACAGTCTGTAAGGGAAACCCAATTGTTCATGTTAATCCTAAAAGTATAGGATCAAGTGAGAAAGCAGAGGTCAAGAATATTGAAAAAGGTCAATAGGAGCTTGTAAAATATATTTCTTTTACTCTTTATCATTTGAATTAAAATTAATTTCCATCTTTTAAATTCCCTTAGTTCTCTATTAGTGCAGCTCATTTGAACTCCCATGAAAATGGACTGATGAAAGAGAGCACTTTATCAGGTGCGTTGCCTTCTATCTATGGGCCATGTGGCCCACAGAATTTGGGACTGCAGACAGTAAGGGGCCCAGGATCCAACAGGTCATGGGTTCTGGTGACTGTGTTTATGGTCTTCTTCCATTGAGGGAAGAAGCAAGGTAGTAGCTTCTCCTGACGCCATGAATAATTGCAGGCCCAACATCGCTAGGTCTTCAATAACCAGCATCGTCACCATTTAGTCTAAGTTGACTCATTTTTTTTTTTTGAAACTTTTCATTCAGTGAGGCTGAATTCTTAAGTCTGGGCAAACTGATTTCTCCCTGGAAAATGGAAGTCAATTTCAATTTCATGATTCTGTAATTCTATACGCACTCTAATGAAAGGATTAAATCAAAAAATAGTTTTGATTTTCTTCTTACACCTTTAAAATGTGCTTTAAATAAAACGAGCCTTAAGAGAGGTGTACTTTGTCTGAATTCCCCTTGATCATCTGAGTTCATGTTAATATTTAACTCTCGGTGTCTTCGCTATGTTTATATCAAGGCTAATTGTCTTGCTCACCTAGTTTCCTTGTGTATGAAACTGAATGCTTTAATTGATAAAGAGGCCTCGATGAACTAGTTTAGTTTCTAAAGTTTCTGACTGAAGTTACTCAGGAACAAAGACTTGATCAAGTAAGATGATTTCATTGCAACAAAATAGCGGTTCCCTCTCTTCTGACTGCGGCTGGAACCGTGACTGTGTGGACACCAGACATGAATAATTCAGGCTCCTCTGGAGTTTCAGACTTTTTCTCATCCAATTACACAGGAAGAGAAAGTGATTCAGTTACTTTCCTTTCTAAAATTTGATGAAAACCCATGTGTTGCATTGCACTTCTAGTGGTGAAAATGCTAAAATTTATTCTTTTAGGTCTGCCATCATCTCCTGGTTGTTTCCCGCTCACTGTTTAAAGTAAAAGAATGCACTCTCTGGTCATTTTGCAAAGTGAGTTTTTCCCTTTAGTGAATCAATTATATTCGTTAATTGTATGCTGAAACCATTTGACAAGCCTTTTACTTCTATGGCTATAACTCAGTTTAACCACGTATAATCCAATCCGGCTATATATTGTTTCATGTATTTTAATAGACCTTTTTTTCCCCAGTTATTTAAAAAATTATATCCTGTAAATGGTATGATAAATAATTGATGAACCATCTTGTTTTGCTTCTAGTTACCAGTGATACTGTTCTTCTCAAATGTATCTAGACAGCAATCCCTTCCACAGCAATATTTTCCATAGCATTTTAAAAGATATTTTAGCTCCTGCAGTGACAAAGCCCTGGTTTAGAAACTGCAAGCATAATTTACTTACCTGATTGATGAAGCGATTTATACCATCTAGTATACTCATGTTATATGGAGAGAGATCTTTGCTAAGAAAACAAGGTCTTTAACAGTTGCAAAACTCCAAATTATTACATTTTATGATGGAGCAAAGTAGATTAGAGCAATTATCCTTCTTGTTTTATTAAGCCTTTATACTACTGTTAGAGGTTAATGGGGCTATTATTTTTCTCTCCGTCAAAATCTGCTTTAAAGCAAGATCTACAGCACTTAGTGCTGAAAATCTGGCATGAGGATTAGAAGGCATGCCTCTTTCTGCAGCAGTATTACAAATCACTCTGGTCAACTACCATTCAGTTAAATCACACATTCCTAACACAGCGGTCATGTCCCTAAGAGCAAGACCTGATGATGAGAGGCATTCCTGGCAATCTAGTAACACACCTGGTATCCTTAACAATACTATTGTGAAACAAAATGTGTTTCTCATAGATGAGTAAAGCGAATCATACTCATCACCAAAGATTACCCCAGTGCACACTAATAGAGAGAAAATATATCTGGTTATCTGGAAAATTACAGCCCGATGAAAATGTCTGTTGGAAATGATTTCTGAAACAAAGTTTCCAAGCTTGAAACTACATGAGCATCATTTGCAATTGATAGGATTAGGGGATGGCTTACAACTTCTGTTCCCTGGTGTCCTGGGTGCTAAGTCAGGCACACAGACTGATGAAGGTCCTCACTCTATTCTTTCCCTCCATCCCACTCTCCTTGCCCGCATATCCCACCTCAAGCTCTGGATCGGGGGAAGCACTCTGCAGAAAGCCAGGATGCAGTTCACTGACATTCTTCAAATGACCTTCCGAAGAGGAAGCATGTCTCCCTCACTGACTCAGTAACAAATGAACTCCTTCAGCAGTGGGATGGAGGAAAACGAGTCTATTACAGCGCGTTTTCTGACTGAGTAGAGCACACAATTTAGACTGACAATTAGTTTTTATTACCAGCTGCTATCACCTTGTGACAGAAACGTGAATAATTTCTCATAATTTTACAGTTTCCTTGCAGGCAGTGGGTATAATGATTCTGAAAGTACTGTGTTTTATTGACATTGATGAATTATTTAATTGCTTGTGCTTTTTTTCCATATAATACGTGTCATTTTGATAACGGGCACAGGTTTTTTTTTAGCCAGTATCTAGTAAACATCTATAAATAAGACATTTCAGCCACTGAGTAGGTTCCTTAAAAAGGACCTGGTGACATCTCACATGGCCCCTGCTTTCCTATGGCTTTTCATCCTTTAGTTCTACAGATTTCTATATTTTATGGGTTGATCAACTAATATTTTGAAAGACAGTGAATTTCCATTTTAACCCAATCGTCAATAAATGTTGCTACCTTTATGACAGCACTTTGTGTGACAAATATTTACTGGTGATCTGAAGCACCACCAGACTGTAATTTCCCCTGGGGAAGGAGCAGACACTGATCATTCTTATGACAGCTTCTGAATGCTCCTCAACAAGGGACTGTGGAATGTGTGAGTGAAGACGTGAAATATCAAAACCTAATTGAAGAAAAACATGAGCATCCTCTTCCCACACGACATGCCATCCCATAACTGCATCCTGTGTTATTCAATTCGACACTCACTGAGCATCTGTTGTGTTCCTGGGACTCTTATAAATTCTTAATAGAGATCTGAGAACACAGCAGAAAATATACCTCATAAGAATGATGCAGTGGAATCTGGGGACTTGTGGCAAAGAGTGGGAGGAGAGCGAGGGATAAGAGACACTACGGTGCCGTGTATGCTGCTGGGGTGACAGGTGCACCAAACTCTCACAAATCAAGGCTAAAGAACTTACTCGTGTAACGAAATACCACCTGTACCCCAATAACTTAGGGAAAAATATTTAAAAAATAATTAAATAAAAGAAAATGTACCTGCCCATGTGGAGTTTAGTTTATATTCTACTAGGGACACGGGAGATATGAAATGAACAGGGTTAGTTTATGTGTGTATGATACACATACAAGTATGTGTATTAACACACACATATGTGCATGATATATGTGATATGGTAAATTAGAAAACACAAAAACAGAGCAAGTATCAGGAGAAGACAGAGGCTGTGAATGCTCAAGTCAATGGCCATACCACCCCGAATATGCCTGATCTCAGAACCTAAGCAGGGTTGGGCAAAGTTGTGGGTGTTCAAGATACGTGCCATTTAGGTAGGTTGATCAGCGATAGTGGCCAGAGAAAGCTAGTTTTAAGAAATGATGTGAGTAAGGGAGGACATGGCTTCCTTGGGATATTGTTTCAGGCTGAGGAGAGAGGAGAGCAAAGTCCCTGGAGTGGTGTGTGTCCAATGTCCTTAAGAAACAGCCCAGAAACCTACCATTTGACCCAGCAATCCCATTACTGGGTATATACCCAAAGGATTATAAATCATTCCATTATAAAGACTCATGCACATGTATGTCTACTGGTGCACCGTTCACAATAGCAAAGACTTGGAACCAACACAAATACCTAACAATGATAGACTGGATAAAGAAAGCATGGCATGTACACACCATGGAATACTATGCAGCCATAAAAAAGGATGAGTTCATGTCCTTTACAGGGACATGGATGGAGCTAGAAACCATCATTCTCAGCAAACTAACACAAGAACAGAAAACCAAACACTGCATGTTCTCACTCATAAGTGGGTGTTGAACAATGAGAACTCAGGGACACAGGAAGGGGAACATCACACACTGAGGCCTGTCAGGGGGTCGGGGACTAGGAGAGGGATAGCAGGAGGTGGGGGTATTGGGGAGGGATAGCATTAGGAGAATCACCTAATGTAGATGACAGGGTGATGGATGCAGCAAACCACCATGGCACGTGTGTACCTATGTAACAAGCCCGTACGTCCTGCGTATGTATTTTAGAACTGAAAGTATAGTAAAGAAAAGAAAAGAAACAGCCCAGAAGTCAAGAGGACCAGGATGCCAGGGTGGGAGGAAAGGGGGTCTTTGGGTTGTCATAAGGAATTTGGATTCATTCTCCCTGTGATGGGAAACTGCTGAGAGCCTGGAATGAAAAAAAGATGTAGTTCTACTGATGTTTCACCCAGATCCCTCTGGCTGCAGGGAAGGGCCCTATGAGGGCAGGAAGAGACTGAGGTTGATGCCACGAGACAGGTGAGGGGTGATGGTGCTCTGGAGGTGACAAGAAAGGCTTGGCATATGTTTGAGAGCAGCCAGGACTCACCAATGGGCCAGAGAGAGGGGTGGCGTGAAGGTCTAGGGACTGAACGGTGGAAGTCACAGGCTTCTTCTGTGACAAGTAAGAATAAGACAGGCACCTGTTGGATACCACCGTGACTCCCAAGTAAGCCTTGGAGAGAAAGTTCTGGGCTTCTGAAGAGAAATGCATCTGAGCCCAGGTAATCTGCCTCAGCACATTCTGGAAGTGGGTCATCTAGGGTCAACCTTCCGAAGATGAACATTAGTGAGATGGTTTTCTCCCTTTTTAAATTTCTCATCGTGGCCCTAGCCATGAAAATGCATGGCCTCTCTTTTCCCTTCTCTCAGCTTCCACAGATCCCAGAGAGGGCACTGCTGCTGGCGTCTGTTCCTGGGCTCTACCGAACTCTGTTGGTGTCGGTTATGATCCTAAACGCAGAGGTTGGCATGAGGGCAAGAGACTCTTCAGGACGTAGAATTAAACCTTGTTTCTTTTCCAGCATATTGGAATTTAACAATTAAGAGAAGATTACCCACTAGCATATTTTATTTGTTCATAAATTCTTTAAAACTTAAGGCAACTAAAACTACAAATACTGAAATTATAAGTGGATAAATTTACAAATGAAAAATTATTTTCTAAAGTGTGTTTGGAAAATGGTTTAACCAGTCAGGCCATTTAAAAAAGACAAATCCAACCATTCTCCAGTTAGGATTACATCATTCAGGGTATACAGTTGTTGAGAAATCACTTTATGTAGCATTTTAAAAACAGAGCTACAAGTTTTAAAATCTGCCCTTCCAAATTATGTCTGAGCCACAAGAAAAGCCAGAGGGGAATGGAACCACCGTATGTCATTATGAGGGACAAGATTTGATCAATTGCTTTTCATTAACTGGACTGTCTCTTTGGAAACTTGGGATGAATATCATACTGTTTTCCTTGAGGTCTTTTTTTTTTTTTCAAGGTAAGAAAACATTGATTGCCCAACAGAAACAAAGGGCAAGGAAATGAATGGTTTATGGTTGAATATAGGAGAATTCCAGGGGAATTTATTTTATAAATTTCTGTTGTTATTTTTCCCAGGGGCATAAAAGCAATGTGTTATATTGCTCTATTTTTCCACATTTAAAAAAGTTCAGCTTTTTATTAAATAATGGTTGTGGGTTAACTGTCCCATCCCGCATAGCTATAAACTGTTGTAACTACAAATGCTCCTCCATTCACAGAATGTGCCATCAGCTCATCTGAGTGAGCTACAACAGATCAATATCGAATTGGTAAAGTCATTTGTCTTTAACATTACATGGGGAAAAATATCTAGTTCAAAAATAACAACCAATGTTTTGCTATCTCTCTTCCTACAGATGTATCTATTTTGGAGTTCAAAGGGTACCCACAGATGATCTTCCTTAGAATCCTCACACTGAGAGCTACTAAAACTGGTTTCTGCCAAGGAGAATGCTCAGAAGAAGAGAAGGAATGGCATCTACTATTACCATCATTAAAAAATACAGAGCGTGGGCTGGGCATGGTGGCTCACACCTGTAATCCCAGCACTTTGGGAGGCCAAGGCAGGCAGATCACCTGAGGTCAGGAGTTCGAGACCAGCCTAGCCAACAAGGTGAAAGCTTATCTCTACTAAAAATACAAAAAAATTATCCAGGTATGATGATGCATACCTATACCCCCAGCTACTTGGGTGGCTGAGGCAGGAGAATCACTCGAACTGAGGAGGTGGAGGTTGCAGTGAGCTGAATCACGCCACTGCACTCCAACCTGGGTAACAGAGGAACACAGCAAAATGCCATCTCAAAAAACAAAACCAAAAATAGTTAACCCTCTTAAATCTTATAATTAGAGCATTCCTCCATCACTGTGGCAGAAAAAAAGGAAAAATCACTTAGGTAGACAGTGAAGGCTGGTCCTTGGAGAAGCAGCTGGCCTGTGACCCTGACCTGTTTCATCATCAAATTGCAGGTTTCCTGAGGGCGTCAGAGAAATTCTCCCATTCTCTGCCAGTGTCTCTTTCTCTTCCTGCACTTCCTGAACACATAGCTGATGCCCCGACAGGGAGCAGGGGTGAGGGTAATAGTGAACAGGCCTTTGGGTGAATCTGATACAGTCAGAGGACAGGGATTTCTTGCTTTGCCCAGTGTTGGTTTTTATTTTTATTTTTTAACATATGGATCTTTGGGTGGAACTTGCCCTCTTTGGTTCACCAAAACCTTGAACATTTTCTATCACCATGACAGGGTCCTACCAGGAAACAGATGTTGTTTGGAGAAGAACCCAGTAAGGCAGCACTACTTTCAAAGGCTCTGCTTAGAAACGAGTCAATCTGGGGATACTACCGGAGACAGGGCAGTGGGTTGGGAAGGAATCATCACTGAGCTGTGACCGCTTTCTAGGCTGGAGGCAACAGGGGCAAAACTTGGTGCTGAAATCCAGAGGGAGAGGAACGCATAAGGTCTCCCTTTGCAAAGAGCTGTGACCTTTGGTTTTTGTGCCTTGGAGCAGAGCCAGCTTGAGGGGACCGCAGGAGGCAGCTCAGCCTCCCATGCATGCCCCGGTGCTTCCCATGGGCAGAATACAGGAGCTTCTAGCAGGGTCCACCCCTGTCTGGCTTTAGTGAAGGCAGCACTGGATGAAAACTTCCTAACAGGACAGTCTCCACTCTACAGTGAACAGATAATTCCCTGACCGCTGCTGTTACTTTACTCCAAGACGAGTCTCGTGAGGAAGAAAGATCCTAAACAAACAAAAACATCCAACTTACAGAATAAAAAAATACTAAGATGGAAGTAAACAGAGGGGGTTGTGGACCAACAGCTAACAGACCCTGAGCTAGACATTTCCCATAAACGATTTTGCCATATCCACAACAAAACCCTTAGTTGGGGAAATGATTACATCATTTCTGCAAGAGAGCCTTGTGTGCTTGGACCTAATCTCCAGAATATCAAGAGCTGTGGTCTCCCAGAGGAACCTGGATCTTGGGGTGAAGCAGAAGTGGAGAGACTCAAGTTAGTGGAATGGCTTGAAACGGAATGAGGCCTCCACTGAAGGCCCCAGCACTTCTCTCCCTGTGGACAGAAGACAAAATCCTCACGTCAGCAACAGGCATCTGTGCAGCCAGTATCACCGTGGGTATCAAGAACATAAGGCACCTTCACATGCAATCTCTTGCAGACACCAAGGGATTCATGAGGAGCTGACAGAGAAAACGGGGCTGGGGCACAATGGCTCAGGCACGCAGGACGGGCTGGAACGTGACCTGGCGTGGGCATGCCTCCCCTGCCCTCCACCCCGCGTGCTTCACTCCCTCCATTTTCATATGGAAGGCTCCTAAGATGTACAGAACACCCACTGCATGCCACACGCTGGAACGGGCCGTTTAAACATTTCTCGGTTGATCTGCGTGGCAACCCTGTGGAAAGGATTACTATTTTATTCATAATCTTGTAAGCGATGACATTTGAACTTGAATAAGGCACACACGTGCACAGCTATGGAATCCTTGCCACTCGCACTTCAAACCCTATGTCCTCTCCTCGGTGAACCAATTTCATTTTCTCTGTCACACCTTTCTCCAGAATAACGCATTACCATTGATCATCTTCCTTGCCCTAGAAGGCTCACGGTTTCCATTCCTCATTTTCACTAATGATTAATTCCCATATCTGACAAAAAAGTAGTTAAAAACTGCCAAAAGGAAGGACAGAACGCTTTCCAATACCAAAGGAGTCATTATGCATATGTCAATTTGTGTTCAGATGAAGATAGAAGAGATATTCTCCTTATTAAAAAAAAAAAAAAAGCTCTGCCTAAATGCTACAACAGCAGAAACATCTGAGGCCCAAGTGATCGAATATCAGACATGATATTGATTTAAATAAGAGTTTCACCAGATATGTGGTTCTACATTGAACGTTTGATCACTTCTTCAGGGCTTTATCATAAAAATCATTTTCAAAATGTTGTAATACTGTATCTTCCTCTACAGAACATTCTACAGTAAAAGTTAACAATATCAAAGTATTAAAATTGTATTTTTTTAAAAAAAACCCAAAGCCTTTATTCCTTTGGCTGTTTCTGTTTTATCTCCCTTGAGTTTTCCCATCCGTTTTCAGTCTAATTTCATTAAAGGGTGACTGGCTGTGTCTATTCAATAGAAAGTGCCATACAATCATTTATAGGGATTGATTTTGTTTTCTTGGAAGGGGGAGAGTTGTAAGCACCAGAGTGTTAGTCAGAATGTGGTGGCTCCTGCCCGTCTCTGAGGCCCAGGGGACAGGTTTATCTCTCTGTCCTCCCAACCTGCACAGGACTGAGCACAGACTATGAATTACCATCTCACAAGCCATTGTCAGAAAACCCTAAAGTGTTGACGATGTAGGTCAATCTACAGCATCGTTTTAAAAAGTTTTTGATTTTGTTTTTATTTACTTTTCAGCAGAATATTTGTTGCATATAAAACCTGCTCTAGCATGCAGATGGAAACAGAGCTGGCTGACCCGAGGGAGTTCAGATGTCCATCCCCGCCCTTCCGCTCACTCCTCGGCAATGGAGAAACGGCATGCACAGAGGCAAAACACCAGGGACAGGCACGCGCACGGAGCAAGCCTGGAAACATCACACGAGAAGACTGCCAGGGAAGCAACCCAATGGAGAAAACACAACCAATGAGTGGAAAGTTCTAGAAGGAGCCTGAGCAGAAAACGATCCCTACTGAAGGCAGACCCACTTGGTATCTCAGTAGGGGATACTCATCTCCTGTTTGTAAGAAAAGCAAACCCACAGTGAAGCTGGTATCCTGTAACTGTTACGACACGAGCAAGGCCGTGGGGGGAGAATAAACAGGGGAGACCTGAGGGCACCCGCAGAGAAAGAAGAGGCTGCACAGCGGGTCTCCAAGGGGCATACAGGCTGTCAGCTTTCAGCTAAGTGACACAGGGCCCTTCTGGTGGAGAAGCACCATGGCACAGTCTAGGCATGCCAGGAGTTCCTGTGGCTGAGAGATGATGGGGTCATCAAGGAAAAGGCACCAGCATGGCAAGTGTGGCAGACACCTTCATTCCTCTCACAGCTATTGATCGGGTGTCTGCCATGTCCTGGGCACATGCAATATCATCAGCAAGACACACATGTCTGAGATCTTGTTTTCTCTTTGGAAGCATGTAGGCCTTTCCCCAAAGCTATTTTGCTCTCCAGGCGGTGAATGATCAATCACATTTTCATAGACAAAAGACTAGAACAGACTTCTCCTCTCCAGAGATCAGTCTGGTGTGAATGGAGTGTGTTAGGACAGAGAGAGATGGGTATGAAAATGCTGAACCGTGTCACGTTTACTTAAGAGACACATCTGGAGGGTCCAGTCTCATCCGGTGATCAGGGCAGATGTGAACCACCAGAACCTTCCTCCTTAACCATGTGGAGCCAGGGCATGTTCTTTCTCCCAGAAAATACTTTCGGATGTAGAAAGGAAGGCAGAGACAAAATGGGAAGGCAGTGGGTGAGATCGCCTTTCCTTCATTGCCCTATGCACCCCCCTGCTCCCCTTCGCGCTCCGTACTGGTCCCCATACAGAAAGAAAAGGGACTCACAGACTGAGTTTTTATGGCTTCCATCCTTGCTCGGAAGCATCTTGACTCCTCTCGACTTCAACTCAATCGCCTTTTTCACTGGAAGAAACAAAACAAGGCCATTAGTAGGTACGACTTGGAGATCATAAAACAATGCTTTATCCTCACAGCATTCCACGTCGTAACTGCTTTCCGTCAACCCCTGAAAATGGAAAATGGTCTAAGAGGTGAATGACACCAAGCGAGTGACGTCAAAGAGCTTGTGAACAATGAATGCGAGGCGATCAAGCAGCAGGGTCGCGTCTGACAAAAACAGTGTCAGAAGCTAAAAATGACACATGCTGCCGTTGACTTATTCATCCAGTCCCATCCACGGTGGGAGTGGCACACTCCACAAATCATCATCGTTTCCCAAAAGTGTTCAGACAGATCACTCTCTCGATGCATGCGTCCTGACTACAGAGTTGTCTAAATTTGCTATACTCATGAAAAAGTTTAGATGAAAATGCCAGTTGCTCATTCATGGATTCATACGTTCACTTAGTCATTTAAAGTTTGCAGAGCTGAGAGCTTGAAGTGAACGCCAAGAATGACACACCCAGACAGTTCCAGCTGAGCGGGGATGGAGGTAGCTCTTCTGCGAGAGTCTGCCCCAGCATCCGTCCACCGGGTATTTATGGCAAGAGCTTGTATTAACTACAAACACCTAGTAGATGGTCATCTGAGGTGGGCTGCTGAGGCACCTGTGACCTCGCACACACTCAAACTGCATTCTCAGGAGGCTTTTCTCAGCGTTCCCTATCACACCACACACTCCACTCCCTGTCCTGTTTCAGGGTCAAGGAGTTTCATTCCCATGCACAAACAACATACACAGTGCCCCAGTCATTTGCCATACCCCAGCCTCAAATGCCACGTACAAAAGCTTGAATATGTTGCTGTGCAGCTCCCACAAAGTTCAGCGAATCTATAAGGATGGGGAGCAAGTAGAGGAAAGGCATGCTCCAAGTGCTGTCCACAAAACGCCGCACACTGCCGGTCCCTCCAGACTCTTTCCAGGCAGGGCAAAAGGCACATAGGATCCTGTGTGCCTCATAATTCTAAGAGTTAAAGACGTTTCTTGAGTTACTAGGTCCTGCATTAAACATTTTAGGAAGTTTTTTTTTTTTTGTCATTTATGAAAAACCGTGGGGGGTGCATCTTGTGGTTATAAAATGTTATGCTCTTCTAAGCAACCCCACACTTGGCTTTACTAAGAGGCCAATGGAAACATTTCTGGGGTCTCCATCTGAGACTGGACTTACAGCAGCTGCCAGCAGGCAGATCCATTCCAAATCTTTGCTGACGACGCGGTGGCTCCATGACCTGGGTGAGTTAGTTCCCTCTGAGACTGACTGTCTGTGCAAATAGGTGTTAGGGTTAGTTTTATGTGTGATCCTGACTGCACCGCGAGATGCTCAGGCATTGAGCCACACAAGATTCCGGGTGTGTCTGTGAGGATGTTGCGGATGATATTAACATTTGAATCAGCAGACAGAATTGCAGACGGCTCTCCCCGGTGTGGTGGGCCTGGTCCAATCAGTTGAAGGCCCAAATAGAACAAAAGGCTGGCTTTCCCTGGAGGAGGAAAGACTCTTTCCTGTCTGATGGACGGGCTTTAAATTGAAACAGCATTATTATTATTATTTTTGCTGACTCACCCCTTGGCAGGTCTTTGGTCTTGTCAGCCTCCGTAATCATGTAAATCCTTATAGTAAAAGTGTGTGTGTGTGTGTGTGTGTGTGTGTGTATACACATGCATGTAAGGAGATTTATATAGACATGAAGTACATACAGGGGACCCCTGAAGTATGCAAGGATTGGGGCATTGACCGCTCTCCCACCACAAACAGCCGAAAACCTGCGTATATCTTTTCGCTTCCCCAAAAACCTAACTGAAAAGAGCCTAGATGCCTTACTGATAACATAAACAGTGGCTTTCCACATAGATTCATAGCTATATATGCTTTACACATACATGACACACCTTTTTCAGATTTTTTTTCAATATTTTTAGGCTATTTAGATATTTTCCTATAGCAGCCCAAAAAGACGAAGACAAGCACTTTTCCTGGGTATTTTACAAAAGTAAGAAGGAGAGGCGAGAGACTGCAAGGAAAACAAAAACTTTGATGAGCTCTTCCCCATAGTGTGGCTTAGGAATAAGGAAGTAAGTCCAGCATGGTTACATGGCTCAAAGAAATTGTTGTCATTAGAACCGTGACTGGACCACAGGGATCTTGGTGTTGACTGTGCTCACAAATGGAAGACAAGGAGATGGACCATCTAGATCCCCCTCCAAGGAAGAGCTGGCCAGAGGGTCACTGTCCATCCTCAGCCCCTCTCAGAGAAAATGCCAGAGACAGACAGTCACCCCTCCCAGGCTGACAACATCCAGTCCAGGGCAAACCCCGTCCAAAAGGCACCTGCACTAAGCAACTGTCAGAGAGTCACTTGCAGTGGTGCAGCCACAGCACCTGACGTCCTCCTCCCCTCCTCTTCTGCCTCTTCATTTGTGTTTCTTCTCATCCTCATCTCCGTGTTGTGGTGACCGATACCACAGGAAAGGGAACACGAGATGGGGAATCTGCTTCCACTACTGCAGTTGGCTGCATACTCAGCTGCCTTCGGCAAGATTCTACCCAGGACAATGTTTTCATCCAAAATGGCAAATGCGTCATCCCTACTTTCTTGTGCTGAAGTAACTTTATCTTGAAGTTACTCAAGAGAGAGGAGATGAATGCACAATAAATAACGAACAGGAAAATCAATGGGAAATAATAAAGAGCATAAAACTCCAAGCATATGTCACCCACTCTAAACAGATAAGACACACAGAACTCCATTCACTCAGAATAGAAACAGAAATTCCAGTAATCTCTGGGGGATGATCACGGTACAGGATCTGAGAGCTGGATAAGCTAATAAATCTCATACTCTTGCAAATGAGTGTTTGATGCTCTGTAAAGCTAAATTTCCACCAGGGACTATATGTATTTATTTATTAATTTTCAATAAGATGGTGTTACACTGCTGTAGAAGATCTGCTCCCTGAGCTGTAATTCTCTTATTGGACAGCTCTGCTAATCTTGGAGACGTCGTACAAAAAAAGGAAGGTGACTTGTACATCGTGGGTCCCCCAGGTGTCTAGACACTTCTCCCCACATTTCCTTTGGGTCCTCCTCTTTTCTTCCTTCCACAACCTTCCTCTTCCTCCTTCCAACTTGCCTCAGAGCTGAGCAGAGAGCGATTTTCATTTGCAAAGTAATAGACGAGAGAGAGAGAAATAGGAGAGAGAGAAAAATGGGGGGGGGGGGGAGAGAGAGAGAGAGGAGAAAACCAGAGCTGCTGAGGTAAGGCACCTATGGCAAATCCCTGCAATAGCCTGTACTTTCCCCTGAATTAATCTATTTAATCATTCATTCTCACATCTTGGAAATAATGATAAAAATCTCTTGTGATTGATAAAAAGGGTAATTTTTGTGTCTAATATCAGATCTACTTTAGAGCTGAGCTTCGTCCTTTTAGCTTTATTTTGTCAGTACAGTTATCTACTTTTTGTATGAGGTGTTTTTCTTATTTTGTGGAAGATAAATTCAGTACACACTAAAGTTAGTCTCACAATCCCTGGTTTCTCTTGGCTAAGATGATTCCTCAGTAATTCATATTCAACAATTTCAAATAGATTGTGGTCTCCAGGGGCCAGGGCTGGGGGAACTGGAAAGATGCTGGTCAAAAGATTGACAATTTCAGTTTGACAGAAGGAGTAAGTTCAAGAGATCCCTGGTACCTCATAGTGACTATAGTTAATAAAAATCTACTGTGTTGTTCAAAGTTGCTGAGAGTTGATGTTAAGTTTTCTCATCACAAACACAGTAGTATGTGAGATTTAAAAAATTCCCACAAACCAACAAACAAAAACGTGAAATTGGTATGATCAATCTCTTTTCTCATAACAGCATTTAGGAAGGTAAATTCTGGGGGAAATATTTTTAGTTTAAGGGTGGAAAAGATCAAAAAACACAACCATAAATGTACCTAAGGGATACATCAATTTTGTTTGTTGTTTCATTTAGTTTGTTTTTTCTTTTTTTCTTCTACAGCAGCTGCCTTCATTATAATCTCTCAAGGGTTAGGTTAAAACCAACTTTTTGTAGGTTGTTTAAAAATTTGAGGAAACTGTTACTATGCTGGAATGATAATGGATTCTTTTTTCTTTTTTTTAAGACAAGTCTCACTCTTGTTGCCTAGGCTAGATTGCAGTGACACAATCTCAGCTAACTACAACCTCCACCTCCCGGGCTCAAGCTATTCTCCTGCCTCAGATTCCCGAATAGGTGGGATTACAGGTGCCCACCACCATTACCTGCTAATTTGTGTACTTTTAGTAGAGATGGTGTCACACCATGTTGGCCAGGCTGGTCTCGAACTCCTGACCTCAGGTGATCCACCCACTTCAGCGTCCAAAAGTGCTGGGATTACAGGTGTGAGCCACTGTGCCTGACTGACAATGGGTTATTATTTTTTTTAAGTGACAATAATGTAAGAAATGAATATAATTATTTCTACTTGTTGCCACTACTTTCTCTGCCCTCTCAAGCCGGAGAGTTCTGCCCTCTTCCTCTGCTGGTAAAGCTCAGCCTGCTCCCGAATCCCTGCCTGTCATCCCATGTACTGGTCCCCCACAGCCAGATGCCCACATTCCTCAGGACCCACTGAGCTTCCAAGACCTCTCTAAGGAAGCCAAGTCCTATCTTCTGCTCTCAATACACCTGCACTTTCCTGCATTAGATAATATGATTCAGTGTCTAAAAGGCGGCACTGTTTACAATAGCAAAGACTTGGAACCAACCCAAATGCCCATCAATGATAGACTGGATAAAGAAAATGTGGCACATATACACCCTGGAATACTATGCAGTCATATAAAAGGATGAGTTCATGTCCTTTGCAGGGACATGGATGAAGCTGGAAATGATCATTCTCAGCAAACTGACACAAGAACAGAAAACCAAATACCTCATGTTCTCACTCATAAGTGGCTGCTGAATAATGAGAACACATGGACACAGGGAGGAAAACATCACACACCAGGGTCTGTTGGGAGTCGGGGAATAGCGGAGGGTAGCAGGGGATGGGGAGATTGGGGAGGGATAACATTAGGAGAAATGCCTAGGTGACGGGGAGGGGGGATGGACGCAGCAAACCACCTTGACATGTGCATTCCTATGTAACGATCCTGCAAGATCTGCACATGTGCTCCAGATCTTAAAGTATATATAAAAAAAAACCCAAAATATTGAATTACCATGTGGTTCAGCAATTCCTCTTCTGGATATATACATACAAGAATTTAAAAGCAAGAACCTCAACAGTCATTAAAAAAAAAAAAAAAAAAAAAGAAGAAGCTTTACCTATAAAGGTGAGCTCAGATAACCCTAAATAAATAAACAAATAAAATGCAAAATTCTTTCAAACAAATGAAACTTACTGAATATAAGGAGAGATGCTACTTCAAATGCTCACAAATCACAGAGGAAATTGTTTTGTGTATATAGACCAACTATAGGCAAGTTTGAAGAATTCAGGGTTTGAAAGAAATGGGTGAAAATATATATCCTGTGTCTTGGACTTTTCATTAACTCACAGGTTTATTGTATTTTTATCAGTGCCTCTTCTAGGCAAAATGTCTTATTTAAGTAGAGCGCTAAAAGAATATTTACTGCTATTGGTGGTAATAACAGTGAAATCCTTGTAAATCCTTAGAATTACAAGTGCTCACTCTGCAAATGGACAGATAGGTCGAGATGGATAGATAGATAGACATATATACACATACATATATATTTGATATATATAAATATATAAAATATGTCTATAATATGTTTACACTTATTTATAAAGTTAATAACATATTACATATTATATACATACACAATAAGCTCCATATATATGCTAATCTATTGAGCTTCAATACTGTCAGAAATACTATTGTTCTGTAAGTTAATTTGTCTTACAATTACTTAATCAATAGATTTCTGTTAAATTTGAGAAGTAAGCAATCACATTCCCTAAGTCATTAATCATTTACATTTACCTTTTCTTTTCATAGTATTACAGAAAATGGAATTTCCAGTTTCACTGTATGTATTAACTTACATGTGGGCAAAAGTATACTTAGAATTTTTTGGTCAGGTGTGGTGGCTCATGTCTGTAATCCCAGCACTTTGGGAGGCTGAGGCAGGGGATCACCTGAAGTCAAGAGTTCCTGGCCAACATGGCAAAACCCCATCTCTACAAAAAAAAAAAAAAAAAAAAAAAAAAATCCATCCAGGCACTGTGGCATGTGCCTGTAGTCCCAGCTGCTTTGGAGGCTGAGGAACAAGAATTGCTTGAACCCAGGAGGCAGAGGTTGCAGTGAGCCAAATACACCACTGCACTCCAGCCTGGGTGAGACAGAGTGAGACTCTATTTAAAAAAAAAATTAATGGCTCATTGGTTGTTTGGAACATTTTTTGTCTACTTTATTACTGCAAAATAAAAATTAACTTTTCTTGAATTATCTCAGAGCTTTATCAATTTTTATTTTTAAGTGAAACACATCCTGATTCCAATACACTTGGAGAAATTTCAGTTCTTTACATTGTTTCGCTTACTCTAGAACTGTTTTTTTCTTGGATCATTTATACTATAATAAATTATTTTCAAATATTAGAATTTAGAATTGCTTTCAAAATGTTTAATTTATTCATTAATAGATACAATTATATAATGCCCTTTCCCTCCAAATTCTAACATTTCTTCATTAGATTTTATTGTGTTTTACCCTGAGGAAGAGTCATCAAAATTCAGATCACTTTATATTTTAAACACACATTTAATTTTTTTTTGCAAGTTACTCATCAAAATATCTCTGTAGTTAAACAGTCTAAGACTCATTAAATTTCTAAGTAGGCACTGATCCAATTTCCTGTTCTCAGCTAATTATTGTTAATGTGTGATTTACACTGACACACTGTAAACATCAGTATAAGCTGTGTCCCTACTGTGCCTGTTTTCCTGCAGGGAGGGAACCATTTTCCAGTCTAAAACCTGAGCCTCCGTGTCTACCCTGAAGCTCATCACCTTGAAAACGTGGTTCCATCATTGTTTTCCTGTTCTGCATGATCATTTTTTTCTTTTCTGCATGATTAACCCCATTATTTTTTAAAAAAATGAGTTACAAAGAAGTTAAATAATTCAACAGAGGTCACACAGGTTGAAGTGGTAGAAGCACTGTTCGCTCTGGTGAAGTCTGATCCTAGAACCTGCTGATTTTACCATAAGTCAACAGTCTGCTTCAGAAATTATACCCCTTACTTTAACCACATCTTATACTTAAAATTTTTCTTTTCATCAATAATCATTACATTTTAAAATAGAATACTTAATCATTAGTGAACATACCTTCCTATTATGCTAAGTTTTTTAAATTCAGCTTTTGATTAATCAATTCTATAAACATTTCAGAACAATTTTAATGAACTTGTATGTTAGTTGTTTAAATACAATTAAACATCTATTAATATCAGTCCCATTATAAGAAAAGATATACACTGAGTCACTCAGAATTAATTTTGTTTTTCTTTTCAATGAAATGCTTTTATTTATCATTTGTCATTACAGTGAAATATTCTTGAAGATACTGTTGTAGGACTTTCTCCTTAGCTCAGCTGAACACAGGGTTCCTGTCATACAACCGTGAAAGATTAGGCTCACAGGTTATTGCAGAATATTTGGAAAAATTTTTAAATGATGAAGAAGAAAAAAGTAACTGTATAATCCATCACCACCGACAATCACTGTTAGGATGTTTATGTATTTATTATGAATGCTATGTGCATTGTATATATGTTGATAGGCGAAAACACTCACATAAAACTTACAGAATAAAGTTGTTAATATATGATTATTCTGCCTTTATTACCTCTTTGAACATTCTTTCCTAAGATATTTTTAATAGATTATTCGCAATGTACTTAATTCCTTTATTATTAGGAATTAGTTTTTCTCACTTATTGCAATTGCACTTACACCAATCACCTACCAAATTCTGGTCAGTTTCCAAGAATAATTCGCTAGAATTAGGATTCTTTAGTCAAGGCTGTTAATCCGCTAGGCTAAACTGATTTCAGGAACTATAGTACCAGTTTATTTCATCTGGTATATACAAATATATCTTAACTAAAGCATCTTTTCCCACATTAAGTTTTAGTACCTACAAATACTTAGTAATCTGGTAGTTGAAAAATGCTATGCTACCTTATTTGCCTTTAAAATCATGCTCTATTGGATCACTCTTTGAGAAAAATCTATTATTGCCTCAGGATCTGGGCATTATTTTGAGAGGCTAGTTGCAAATACAACAACTCTCTGTTTTTAAAAGTCTGGAAATAATTGTCTTCACAAGGTTATTTTGACTATATCTCCCATTACCAGCTTACGGAGATTCAGGCATTCCTGTATTTTTTTATTAGATTTTTGATGTCCTTGAATAGGGGCGTTTGAGAAAAACTGACAACCAAGTTTTAGGAACTAGATTATCAAATTTTATTTCTACCCTTAAATCAGTCAGTGTCCTTTCCTGGTCAGGGAAACCATCCTCTTAAAGCCCAGTGTCGTAAGTCATCTTTTGCACTAGAAAAGACACAGGCACTTACTGTACTTCACAAGGTGAACCATTTTTATTGTTGATACTCCTGATCGGTTACCAGAATCTTTTAGTCTAATATTGCTTAATAGCACCGCTAAATTAAAAGATAAATTTCTCCTATATGAAGTTATATTATTAAACTTGTCAAAGTAGTGTGGAGGTTTAGCATGAAAATGTCCACAAAACCTTGATGACCGGACTGTTACTAATAAAAAGGGTAATTAGCTTAAGATGCTTTATTGGAAGAAAGGCAACTAACTATTCATCTCACGTTTCTTTACCAAATGAGGAACCCCATTTAAATCATGTATTTCCCCGTGATTTAAGTTTTCACACATAAGCATATTCAGGATTTAACTTGGAACCAGCTGGGATTTAAAGATTATTTTACTTAGTCTTGTAGTGATCTATTGGTTCACACCACCAGAGTCATTTTAAGCCTTCCTCCCCACCCCCCATCCCTCCACCCCACGACCACAAAGAGAGGGAGAATGGAAGGAGCACAGAAGGTAAGAGAGGGCCAAGGGGGAGGAAGAACAAGGCGTGGGATGGTGAGCTCAACAACAGCGTTCTTCCTGAACTCTACGAGTAAGATGGAGAAAATATTCCTGAGGTGGCAAACAGGTATCTCGGACAACTCACAAATTCCGCGAAGGATTTCGTGTCTTTTTCTCTTAACTCATTCTTCCTTTCTATAGACTTCATTGCATTAAAGGCTTTGGCACTGTAATTCCCCAAATTTTCCTATTGGGATTATTCAAATCCATTTCACCTAGGAAGGTGAACGACATTTTTACAAAAATCCCAGTTTCAGCAAAAAAGCCACTGCCCTAGACGTCCAGACAGCTGAGCTCCAGTCTCACCTCTGAGATCTTCTGAAATCCTGAACCAACAGCCTTGGATCTTTTCATCTGTTAAAGGGAAGGCTTGAATTATTTTAATGACCCTAAGAGTCTAGTTTTTCATTCGTTTTCCAGGCAGATAATGCAGAATCTCCAGAAAAGCAGGTGGTATTTAATTCAGAGTTTTCCATTTGCCCTGGACCATTCATTACAATGCAGACTCTGAGAAAATTAATTTCAAGGGCTCCTTCTGAAATGTAAGGGAAATAATACATCTCGTACAAGAGTGTTTTGACAAACGGAGAAGATGCTCTATGCACAGAGGAAACTGTGCTACTGTGCAGGGTGGTCAGATGCGTTGGGGCAACTCCAGGGGTGTCATTCACGTAGAACACACTGCAGCCCCCAGATCAGGTACTCACTATGTATAAATATACTCTGACTGCTTTTCCATTTCTCAGGTGTGGAAGGCATTTCCAGTTCTGTATGAGTCTAGGTTTTGGATCTTTAATAGGAAAAGTCTCACACACAGTGGGAATTTTGAAGTTAGTTGTAAGAAAGACTTAATCACTGTTCTAGAGCTCATTAGAGATGTCACCTTGGCAGGTTAAAAATGCCTTTAAATCCCAGATTCCTCATGTGCTTAATAAAGATGATCCTCATCAGCCCCTCAGAGCTGTTGTGAAGTCACATGAGACGCAAATAGAAGCACCTAATGAGATGCCTAGCCCACACAGTTCCACAAGTGCATGGAAAATACTCTTCAGAAAATGGAGACCTTTCCAAGTCTTGGTTACATTCAACATGGAATGTTAGTGCACCTCTTTATTCAGCTTTTCCCCTTAAACTTCACTAGACACAGGAAGCTGGGAATGAGCCTGTCAGCTACCCAAGTAAGATGTCCAAGGAATTGGAACCATGTCATGTCATCTTCACTTCCAATGGAGAAACTGGCACATCTTACCATTTAATCAATCAATAAAGCTTGTAAAAAAATTAAAAAAAAAAAAAAAAAAGAAGGGAGAGAGAGAAGAAGCTACTGGAACATGACTTCGGTACCCCCTGGCACTGCTTCTGCCTGTTCTATCTATGGGAATGACGGAATCTGTCCAAGCGCAACAACCTCCTGTAAACGATTTCCTTTAAGTTCTTCAGTACAATGCATACGTGTGTCCTTTCAGATCTGTGAACAAGACGCTCAACAACAACCATTTCCTTTCAGCTAGCAGAGACCTTTTGTTCCTCTGACACTGGGGGCTAACCCTCTCCAACAGGGGCGACTTTCACAGTAGGAGAAACCTCATAGGATTGGTGGCTGAAGTCTTTATTCTTTCATACACACATACACAGGCACGTGCACACACACACACACACACATGCTAGCACATTTCTCCTCCATGACACACGGGAAGCCTGAATGATACCTAGCGGCAGGTGTGCAAACCAATCCCTGGAAGGTTTATTTCACGGAGCAAAGTTGTAGAGCTTTCAGACTCTGACACGATTCAAAACAGCTTCAGGCAATTTCAACATCTAACAGTTGAGACTTTTGAATAACAGGAGGATCAGGCTGTCCTGAAACACCAGTTGTTTTTTTTTTTTTCTCTAGCGTCTGCATGATTTTCAAATGAATGCAATTTTATTTGTGAAACTTCTAAATCTGATCAGTTTTTTTTTTCTTTTATAAGCAGAAATGCCTCTCATGGATCTGAGATGAGTGGCCACACACCTGTGGTGTGTAAGTGGATTTTTAGTAGGGAGGGGAGATAAAAACTGATTCAACAATCTCTGGCCCAGCCTTTTAGGATCAATCCTATGAGATGACTCCTCCGGAATATACCACAAAACACCAGTTAACTGGCGCATATGGGACTCAGTCCATTTGTTTAACATCGGTCACTAACAAGGTAACTTACAGTGTCCTAGGGCATGGCACAAAGGCAAACATATCCTTCCTTCTAATTTTTAAACATTTAAATTCTAATGGTATTTCACATTCACACTTGTTTTCTTCTGTCTTGCTCTTAATTATTCCTATTTTGCAAATACCATTATTTTGCTGTTTTCTTCCTCATACTTTTGGAAAAGCTTCGTTAATTTCATTAAATGACATGTTAAATCAAAGTTAATGGGGTGACAAACAGAATTGTAAATTCTTTACATGGGGATAATAAAATTTCTCTCGGAATGAGCAGCCATTATCATAAGTCGTGTTTTGAGAAATTAATTACAGGGAGTTTTCTGAGAGGTGCTGGATAAAGCAAAGAGCAGAGAATGAAGAGCCCTGTTTACTAGCTGACTGTCCACCGTAGGGAGTACTGATTCGTCTACATGCCATGGGTGCACCCAACACTGTCCTCCTCCCTCACTTCCTGCTGTCCCCAGCCCCCCACAAGCCAGCTCACAAAGGGTAGATATATGTCAGAGGCATAGGGAAAGGGCCAAGTACAGTGACTCACGCCTGTAATCCCAGCACTCCGGAGGCCAAGGCAGGTGGATCACTTGAGGTCAGGAGTTTGAAACCAGCCTGGCCAACATGGTACAACTTCCTCTCTACTAAAAATGCAAAAATTGGCTGGGTGCCGTGGCTCACGCCCGTAATACCAACACTTTGGGAGGCTGACGCGGGCAGAACACTTGAGGTCAGGAGTTTGAGACCAGCCTGGCCAACATGGTGAAACCCCATTTCTACTAAGAATATAAAAAAAATCAGCTGGGCGAGGTGGCAGGCACCTGTATTCCCAGCAACTCGGCAGGCTGAGGCAGGAGAAGCACTTGAACCCAGGAGGAGGAAGTTGCAGTGAGCCAAGATCGCACCATTGCACTCCAGCCTAGGGGACAAGAGTGAGACTTTGATTCAAAAAGAAAAGAAAAACAAAACAAAACAAAACAAAAATTAGCTGTGCGTGGTAGTTTATGCCTGTAATCCTAGCTACTCAGGAGGCTGAGGCAGGAGAATTGCTTGAACCTGGGAGGCAGAGGTTGCAGTGAGCCGAGATAGGGTCATTGTACTTCAGCCAGGGCAACAGAGCAGCGCTCTGGCAAAAAAACAAAAACAAACAAACAAACAAAAAACTTAAGGAAACAGTTGTAAAGGAAGAGAAAATAGTACCTTCAATTTTGGGAACCAAACATTTGAAGCATAAATAAATAGATGTAATAGCCTTGAGCTTGCATAAAATCGAAGATCAAATTGAGGGTGACTTTAGGAATCTGAAACCACAGCAACACATTGATTAAGCTTCTAATCTTGATTAAGTATTAAAAAGTACTTTCCCCAACCTCAGACAGATCTGAAACCATTCTCTCCTGAAGAGCAGCATTCTCTTACATTTGAGCTTTTCTCTGATCTACAGCTGCTCTTACCTCTTGTCTGTATCTCCAAAATATTGCCATTAATAACTCATCTTAAAGAGGACCCTAGTGGGAAAAGTCCTCATTAGTACAACTGTTCAGTCCAGGCATAAAATGTGTATGTTACAGCGCAGCGTTTGGTAAATTGCCCTAGGAAAACCTTTTCTGGACTCTAGATTACAAGTGAAAACTCTTGTCGTTAGTTTTTCTAACGTTACCGTTAATGCTAATCATTAGCAGAATGCACTTCTGCTGTGTAACAAGAGATGCAGCTGGAATAAATATATGTGAGATTCCCTGATTTCTGCGATGAACTAGCTGCTTTTTCACGGAACACCGTTTTTACTTGAGAGTCTAACAAACTATTGTGTGTGTGCCAGTTTTTATTGCCACATAAATTACTACCAACTTAAGAGCTTAAAGCAGCATTTATCATTTCCCAATTCTGCAGGAGAAGCTCAGCTGAGCCCTCGGACTGACACGGACCTGGAGGAGCTGCCTTCTGCTCTTAGAGTCCTAGGGAAGAATCCTTTTTGACATTCAGTCAGGTTATTGGTGAAGTCCAACTCCATGGTTCTAGAACTGAGGTTCCCATCTTCTTGCTGGCTAATGAAGGGGCCACCCAGGGCGCTTGGGGAAGCTTGCAGCCATGCACCCTTACCTGCCACATGACTCTCCATCAAAATGCAACGGGGCCTCTCCCAGGTCCAATCGCTCTCACACTCAGAACCTCTTCTCAGGAAAAGCCCCTTTTAAGGGCTCATTGGATTAAGTCAGGACCGCTGAGAACCATCTCCCTTTCTTACAGTCAACTGAGCCATAACCTAATCATCGGAGGGCGAACACATCATATTCACTCAAGGGGGCTGCATTATCCGAGAGCACAAATCACTGAAAATTACCTTAGGAGCCTGCTTATCTTAGCCTCTTCAGATACTCAGAAATTCGTAGCTGGGTATTTAGTCATATTTACTTGAAAATGAACAGTCGAGCTATTGTTACCTAAAAATTATTAGACAGTACTTTTGCAAATGAAAATTTGGGTTTTCAAGAAAATATATTAGAATTTTAGACAAGCAGTATCTGTCTCTGGAACTTCCCAATACTTAAAGACTTTTTTTTTTTTTTTTTTTTTTTTTTTTTTTTTTTTTTTGGTAAGACGTGATATTAACACCTTTGGTAAGGGTGATATTAACACGTATGGTGTTTTTTAGTTATTGCACAGTATCTAACTTATTTTTAGATACTGACTCTAACATTCAAAAGAGCTGCATAAAGTGAACCAATAATTTCAAAATGACCTACACATAATGCTACCAAATTAAAAATTTAATTCAAAATGCAAAATAGACCAACACATTTTACTTTAATAAAGTGCAAAAAGTTTACTTATATGGATCCAGATTCCACTTTGCAGCGAACTTAAGAAATAGCCATTTGTTAAGTTTAATGTTGTATGAAAGAAAAATATCCACTATTATCTAAGAGGAATATTAACATACATCTCTCTTTTTCAACTATCTACCTGTGTAAACTCAGATTTTCTTCATTGACTTCAACCAGAATAACGGGGCACAGCACGTTAAATATGAAAGCAAGTATGAGAAACCGGCCTCGCTCACCGTGCCAGACGTTACAAAGTTTTGCAAAAATATAAAACAATGCTACCTCTTACACTATTTTTATTTTGCTTTTTGTTTGGTCAAATATAGTTATTTTCATAAAATATATAATTTATGTTAATTTTTAAAGGAGTATTGTCATTTTAAAAGAAGTGATAAACCTTTCAACTTTTCTCTCAGTATAATTCTGAATATATTAAGTGTGGTATCTATATAATCTTTAAGAAACGAAGAAGATTGGGATTTTCAACAGTTTGAAAAAGAGTCCTGAGACTGAATGGCCTGAGTGCCCCTCCCCCTGGGCTGGGAGAGGAAAGAGGGAGGGGGAATGAGAATTGGCCTCTGGGTCATTCCCTGTACGCAGGAAGGACATTTACCCTAGGCTCAATCATGATAATTCAGGTGGTTTACGAAATTAAATAGGAAAAGAAATGCATTTTTATTTTCACTGCCTTCTAAGTGAAAATTCGTATTTTCTTCTGTGATGAGTGTAAGCCAAAAACCATAATAGTATTAGCACTACATTGCCATCAGCAGAAATGGCAGATATTGTCTTATCACATTAACAGTGATGGCAGATATCAGAAGATTTAATTTAAAAATTCAGATGTTGCTATTAGACCCGCCATGGTAAAGAGGCATACACACCACTATGTATACATTCTCTGTAAAATGTGTTGATGACTATTTCAATGCAACTAGTTTTGCTTGGCCTCCTGATATTTTGTGCAGTTACAAATGTTACTCTGGGAAGAGGCCCATTAACCTCTCTAGACTAGTGCAGGAGTGAGGCAGGAGGTGAAGGACCCTTGGGATAAACATTAGGAAGGTGAGTTTTCAGCAAAGGAGACAGAGAAAGCAGCTAGATAGAGAAGGGACTAAGGAGGGAGTTTGTCCTGAAGGCAAGGAGGTCCTTTCAAGGACATGCAAGAGAGAAGAGATCAGTGTTGCTGGGAAGGACCTCAAGGTGTGGGTTGAGAGGTGACCAATGAGTTTGGCAGAGCCAGGGCCATGGGACCTGGACAGGTGCCATTTTGGTCACAAAGTGGGAACAAAGATATCCCTGAATGTACGGGGAGACAATGAGAAAGAGCCTGGATGACTGGGATAGACGTTACCTGAAATTTTTTTTTATAAGGAAGCATACATTTGGGACAGTAGCTGAAGGAGAATTGTGGGGCCAAGGGAGTCATGCTGGTGCTGATTTTGTAGGCAATATGAAAGTGTGTGTTTCTGTGTGTTAGCTTCCCTCCCAGGAGCTGCTTGTATTAAGTAGAAATGGTCGAGGAGAGAGTGGAAGGCTGAGGGCTTAGGAGAGAGAAGATTTCAGGGAAGGAGTGATGTCCAAGAGACAGGATGGAGTGACCAGCGCAGGACCCAGCCTCAGATGGAGCAGAGGTGGTCACCACCGCAATGAGAGAGCAGGCAGAGTGCAACACACCCACCGCTGTGTTATTAGTGAGGGCAGAGTGGGAGGGCTTGGGAACACTTAAACAGCTGATCTAGGAGTCTTTCAAGGACTTTGACTCAATATCTCAATCCACGTATTCAACGTACAGTGGATAAAAATACACCTATTATTATGAAACATGCCCTTGAAAAGATGGAGCCTAATCCTCACTTGGATAGTGGGCTGGATTTAGTGTCTCTTGAGCGCTTAATAGAAAAAAGGTGTAAGTAATTGTGTGTGACTGTGGAGACCAGGTCCTTAAAGGCACTGCAAGCTCCTGCTGGCTCCTTCTCTCTTGAAGAATTGTGCATCGCTCAGAAAGTCAATAGCCATGCCATGAGGATACTCAAGCAGCCACTGGGAAGGCCACCTCGTAAGGACCTGAGATCCCCTGCCAACAGCCATGCAGGCACTGAGGCTTCCTGCCAATCTCCACATGAATGAGCTCTTGGAACTCAGCCTCAGTTGCCTGCAGCCCCAGCCAGCAGTGACTGTGAACCCATAAGAGACTGGGAAAGAACAGCCCAGCTAGGCTGCCCTTGGTCTCCCTTAAAGAATATGTGCCATCAGCTGGGTGCAGTGGCTCACGTCTGTAATCCCAGCGCTCTGGGAGGCTGAGGTGGGTGGATCACGAGGTCAGGAATTTGAGACCAACCTGATCAACATGGTGAAACCCCATCTCTACTAAAAATACAAAAAAATTAGCCCAACATGGTGGTGGGTGCCTGTGACCCCAGCGACTCAGGAGGCTGAGGCAGGAGAATCATTTGAACCTGGGAGGCAGAGGTAGCAGTGAGCCGAGATCGTGCCATTGCACTCCAGAGTGAGACTCTGTCTCAAAAAAATTAAAAAAAAAAAAGAGCGTGATCAGACACCTTTGTTGATTAGGCCAATAATAGAGTAATTTATTTGTAGCAATAGAACTAATATACCAGCATCTTCCAGGCTGTAATATAGGTCTCTATGTTTGGAAAGGGTGGAATGAGACTGGTGACAAGGACAGAGTCAGCAGGTATTCAGTGTGTAGAGCCAGGTGGAACACGTTAAACTAGAGACCACTGGCCATCTTTCAACACCTTGTTTTCTTGCGTATTTTGGGTCCAGTGTTTCCGATTCTTCGCGTTTTCAGGAGAAGCAGGAAAGCTTGATATTCATGTGAAGTTCCCTGTGTTAGGAGTATAGGAAAAACAGTCCTTTCTTATGTTACATCATACGGTTGACATTAGTCTGTGGTTCTGGTTCGTGAGTGGTACAAGGTGTATATTTACCCTCAGGTTCTTGAATACCAGAGGGAAGTTGCCCATCTGTTTCTCTTTCCTGAGCCTTATTCCTTAGTGTGCCCTCTGATGTAAATCAGTTGTGCAAATATCTAATGTTTTAATAGTAAGTTTGAGTCACTGTCAAGCGATGTCTCCCTGCCAAAAGACAGATTTCCTGTCTTGCTAAAAATCCTTAGAAAATTTCTGTTTAGGAGCATCTACAGGTCATCTAACAATTGATGACTAAATTCTAAAGCATTACATTTATGAGTGCACACACCATCTGTAAACACTGTGAACATAAACCCTCAATATTTGCATTTATTTTCTCTTAGTTACTAATGGTAGCTATCCTTTTTTCTGTCTATATAAAGATAATGGCATTTAATGTCACCCAACTTATTATTATCCCATAATACCCAGTAATATTTATGATGCTAAGTATGGTTAAAAAGTTTTTTGTTTTAAAACCATACTTAGAGCGATGTGAATGTTTAATTTTAAATTGTGTTTATTTTCATAGTTGCTTCTGACAATTATCACACGTGGAAAGCTAACCTCTGGAAAGTAAGTCTACATAAATAAACCTCTGGGGCAGTCAGCTCACCTGCAGACCCTCCTGCCTCAACGGCAGGACTGCAGTTCCCACGGATACACCGACGGGGGTGCCAGAGAGCTGGCAGCCCTGCCCATGTACCTCGTGGATGCCTCAGCTCTGATGGGCTTTTTCTGGCTGACGTCTTCCCGTGAGGGTGATGGCAATGTGTGCAGTAGAAATTAATAAAGAGGAAGAAAGTAGAGCTCTCATGCACTGTTGGTGTGAATGTAAAGCGAGGCAGCTGTTGTGAAAAACAGTATGGAAGTTGCTCAAAAAAATAATAAAATGGTTCAAGCGATGAAGACCAGACCATCCTGGCCAACACAATGAAACCCCACCTCGACTAAAAATACAAAAAAAATAGCCGGGTGTGGTGGCACGTGCCTGTGATCCCAGCTACTCGGGAGGCTGAGGCAGAAGAATTGCTCGAACCCAGGAGGCGGAGGTTGCAGTGAGCTGAGATTGCTCCACTGCACTCCGGCCTGGTGACAGAGCAAGACTCCGTCTCAATCAATCACTCAATCAATAAATAAATAAATAAATAAAATGACCATAAGATTCAGCACTTTCATTTTTGAGTACACACTTGAAATAATGGAAAGCTGGGATCCAAATAGATACCTTGACACTCAAGTTTAGAACAGCATTATTTACAGTAACCAAGGAGGGGCAGAAAGAGTGTCCACAAACACATGAACAAATACAGATCATGCGATCTGACCATGCAATAGGTTATAATTTCACCTTAAAAAGGAAGGAGACCCAGATACATGGCACAGCATAGGTGAACCTTAGGGCATTATGCCAGGTGAAAGACATCTGTCACAAAAGGACAAATATTGTATGATTTCACTGATAAGAGATACTTAGAGTAGTCAAATTCACAGAGGGGCTGGGAGGAGGGGGTATGGTTAATGAGAGTTTAATGGGTGCAGACTGTCAGTTTTGCAGGATGAAAAGAGTTCTGGACATGGATGGTGGTGGCGGCCACACAACAATGTGACCTGACTATTCAATGCCCCTGAATTGTACCTCTGATAGGATCTGGCTGTGTCCCCAACCAGATCTCATCTGTAATTGCATCTCCCATAATTTCCATGTGTTAGGGGAGGGACCCAGTGGGAGATAATTGAATCATGGAGCTGTTGCCCCCACACTCTGAATAAGTCTCACAAGATCTGATGGTTTTACAAGGGGAAACCTCTTTTGCTTGGTTTTTATTCTCTCTTTGCCTGCCACCATGTAAGACATCTCTCTTTGCTCTTCCTTCATCTTCCGGCACGATTGTGAGGCCTCCCAGCCACGTGGAACCCTGAGTCCATTAAACTTCTTTCCTTTATAAATTACTCAGTCATGGGTATGTCTTTACTAGCAGCATGAAAACAGATGAATACAACATCTAAATATCGTTAAAATGTTAAATTCCATGTCAGGTTTATCATACCAGAGTAACAAATAATAAGTAAAGTAATGAAACTTAGCGCTTTTCTTTCAAAATAAATAAAACACAGGTTTGCCCATGTTCCAGGAGTCTTTCAGTGGTGTGACTGACTTGTACATTAACCGCAGAAAAAGGGCGTCTGTGGTAGAGACCACCAGTCTGCAGCAGTGGTGCAGGGAACAGAGTTGAAACAGAATAGAGAAAAAATAGTGCTCTTGTAGTCTTGCAAATGGTGCAAGTTAAAATGATGTGCATGGGCTGCCTTTAGTTATACAGCGGAACCATTCATATATCTCCAAAGTCAGACACGGTGTTTATTCGGCATGCTGTCTGATAAGATCCCCTTAATATTTCTAACATTAGTTATTTTACTTAAGCAGATTCATGGACTAAGGCAGGGAGAGCTGCATCCATGTGCTTTTCAACCCATCACTGACCGCATTTTAAAACGATAGTCACAAAACAGTGCAAATGAATGCTGTTCAAATATCGGTTCAGCTAACGTGGTGGGGTGTGATACCTACCACTGTCTTCTGGGGTGAGCCCCTCCGAAACAACCAGCAAAACCTGTCATCTAAGATCTGGCCACGATTCTCCGTGTGATCCAAACATGTCAGCTAGGGAAATGAAGGTTTAGAGCTAAAGCGGATGACTTTTCGGAAAATTCAGGCGTGGAATATTTGACTAACTCGTTCGTGAAAAGATTTACTGCCAAGCCATAAGCAACTGCTGTCTTAAAAAAGGTCTCAGCTTATGAAGGCACACGCTTCCCTGCCTTTCTCATAATGAATGAGGGCTTGCTCCCGGAAGGTCTTCACCTCCTGGCACATGGACGGTGCAGGGCAGATGCTGTCTGATGGTGGGCTTTGGAGTGGGACCTTGCAAGTCTAGCTCAGCCACCACTCACTCACCTGGGGTTCCATGGTCCTCAGTCAGTTCTTCTTTTGAGACGGAGTTTCACTGTTGTTACCCACACTGGAGTGCAATGGCGCGATCTCGGCTCACCGCAACCTCCGCCTCCTGGGTTCAGGCAATTCTTCTGCCTCAGCCTCCTGAGTAGCTGGGACTATAGGCACGCACCACCATGCCCAGCTAATTTTTGTATTTTTAGTAGAGATGGGGTTTCACCTTGTTGACCAGGATGGTCTCGATCTCTTGACCTCGTGGTCCACTTGCCTTGGTCTCCCAAAGTGCTGGGATTATAGGCGTGAGCCACCGTGCTCAGCCCTCAGTCAGTTCTTAAGCCCAGCTCTCTGTATGCTAAAAGAGGAATATACAATTTGCCACTAGAGGAAATGCCTTGCAAGTACGAAAATATAGAGGCAATACGTGTCCCCAGCAAGACAGACTGTGGAACCTGCCCAGGAGAAATCGAAGGAGACCTTGACAGTGTCCAGAAGGTACCAGGACAGTACGACTTCATGACAATCTGCTGGGAGTCATTAGCAGACCTTTGTGTGGAAAGACGGTGAACTCAACTTAGAAGAAGTGGTGGGGCCTACCAGGGACGTGTTTAAAGACGAGCCATACCTTTTCTCTAGATCTGTAGCACTTCCATCAAAGCTCAGAGGATTTTAAAAGTTTTCACCGCAAAGAAATCATTATTTCAGGCCATAGATATACTAATTACCATGATTCGATCATTCTACAATGTATACATGTATTGAAACATGTATCAAAACATCACACCGTACTCCCCAAATCTACAGAATTATTACTTTCTAATTCAAAGTAAAACAAAACAAAACAAAAAATGAAAACAGAAGAATGGCTACATAATGTTTCAAAAAGTTCAGAGGAGAAAAAGCTCTGGTCAGGGGGCTGTGTTTACAGCCCAAGGCCCTGAAACATCACCTGTCCTCTACCTTCAGCTGCGATTCTCCCCTCTCCCAAAAGAACTTTCCACCAAAGCCCAACTTTCGGTACTTGCCAATCTAACCACTTACAAGGAGACACTGTGATCCCCCTGAGGGCTTCAAGTCCTTCCGTTCCCCGAAATCCAGGCTCCACCATGTAGAGAATGAAGCCTCCAGTTTGACTTCCCAGATGGTTAAATTACAGATGAGAAAATGCCTTGAGCACATGGAGTCCCTGGGATGTCCCATCCCTGACTCAGCCATTCATCTACGTAGATAAATGAAGGTACAGATACATTCTTCTCATGCTCCCAAAATATAAGGAATGAGATTTGTTTTGCCCTGTGTCTGACCACCACTGAGCAGGGATAGAACAAAATTCCAGGTTTTCAGAGCAGAGAATGCTGTCTAAGAGGCTCTCAAGAGATCCATTATCACCCAACTGACTGACATTGATCTGGCCCTACCTACGTTAGTGGTAGGGATCCCACCTACAAGCATGCTACCATGTTGAGATTCACTTGGAATGGCAGCAAAATATTAAAGATATTAACTTTTAGAAAACCTTATAGACTAGTCTCAAACCTTTTGGAAGGCTGAAAGGTTTTATTGGGGCAGGCTGAAGGTGGCAGCTGGTCCATTAAGCTAAGGAGAGATAGAGATGATGAAAGTCCTTACTCCATACCCGTTGGTCTCTACTCTAACTATTGACTCATGTTTGTGCTGCATGGTCTCTCCGGGGAAGATGATAGGGGAATTACCTGCTAATAGCATTTATTCTGGGCCCTGGAACCTAAAACTTTTACCAGTCATAAAACCATTCTCTTAACCATGTTAATTATCCACAAGTGTGTTAACTTAGAACCTCTGTTGTAAAATCTTAAGGGAATAAATGTGTGGACAGACAGACCGGCTGCCTTTCGCCCTCCGGCAGCAGCCAATGGCCATCCCTAGCCCACTTGAAACACTGTGATGGTGTGAAAATGCATTCATTCATCTGTCCTTGAGTCAGGGTCTGCAGGTCAGACTTCCGCAGGGGTAAAGCACGTCTCAAGTGGTGACCCTGACGTGACTGAGGACACACTACCACCAATGAACAGCCTTGCTCACTGTGTGGTTGCAGTGCCTACATGTGTGCCTCTCAGCTACGTCCTCCTCTGAAAAGCTTAGATTTCTTCTAAGAGATGGACCTTCACCAGCATTTATTAACCTCACCAAAAGGCATCCTATTTATTCCGTTAAACAGACCTAGAAACTTATTCATAGTTCTATGCAGATAGGAGCAGAGTTAAGTGTCACTCAGAGGTGACACTCTTAACCTAGCATTTTGACATGTTCAAAAACAACGCCGTTCATGTTATGCCAGGTACTAGGAAATTATGCTAGAGGTGATAAGAGAAAGAGCTTTTAGACATTACAATAGGTAGAATGAGTTGCTGCTTCAAAGGGTCATTTTTTTTTTTTTTTTTTTTGCCAAAGTTTGCTTTTGTAAAAATCTTGTTAGCGTGGAAAATTTATTTCAAACATATGTAAAATTACAGACAGCAGAGTGTCGAACCTACACATACCCATCACTCAGCTGTAATAATTATCACAGCTGTTTTGTAACCTATATCCTTATACATTTTCTTCCCAAGCAAGTTTATTTTTGAGCACACGCCAGACCATAAATCTATAAAACCATAAATACTTCAGTATGTCTCTAAATGCTTCCACCACTCCAAAGTCAAGCCCCTTACCCATTAGGCCATTTCTCCACATTCCCACTGTCTTCCTTGCCCCAGCAACTGTCTGTGTGCATTCACCTTGACCGGCATTTATGGAGATACAAATGTATCTCCACAAACAGAGTGTCTCTGAATGCCTCTCTCAAAAGAAAGAAGTGGAAAAATAGTCAATTTGAGTAGAAGTTCAGGCAAATATAGGAAGAAATGTTGCTTGTGTTGGTAAGAGTTTGGAATTCTCTATCAGGTATATTCATCATAATGACTATTCGTGTTAGTCCCTTTAAAGGAATCTGAAACTTGCCCTGCCCCTGGTGGACAATTCCTGGGTAAGTGCTTCACCCAGTGCAGGCCATATGGCTGGGTTGATTTGATTCCAGCTCTTAAGAATCTAAAATAGGTTTACGAAACTGATATGGACTTTAGCAACCAGGGCTCAAGTGGAAAAGATGCACTGAAAGATAGAAATCAGACAGCCAGCAACAAGTGAGGAAACAAAGTCTGAATGGGTTGAAGGTTTAGAGCATAGAATTTACACGTAGAGAGACTAAGATGATGGGTAATAGCACCGTTAATAATAATAGCAAGCATTAAGTGCTTATGTTTGGACACCTGATGTTTCAGTTACTCTTCACCACACGAGTGGGTTTCCATCATGACTACTGCTTAATAAAAGAGGAAGCTAAAGCTTAGAGCAGTTGAATAATTGACCTTAGTGGTTTTGGACCTGAGGTTTGAAACCATGCACGGACTCCAACCCCTGGGCTCTTACTGAATTCAGCAGATATTTAAAGAAAAGCAGCATCATGAGGAGGGCAGAATACAGGGTCCCCAAGTTTTTTAGGCAAACAAATGCTCCATTCCTATGACCAAAGAGTGGAATAAAATAGATGCCACCAGGGAAAGGAGGGCCTGGGAGGAGAGGGCTCCTAGCGGAAGCCCCGGGCAAGCCATGAGTTCAGGTCACCTGTGGTGGTTGCCTTGGGAACGGAGTCTCCCAGAAAGAACTAACTCTATCAATTTAGCAATTTCGCCCGAGGCCACCCTGCAGGGCAAATACTTGATAGGAAGCTGCAGTCTTTAGAAAGGTTTAAAATCTTTCCGCTAAAAATAATCTTGAGCAAATCATTTAACCTCTTTGGATCGCAGCCTCACCACAGTGAACCAATGAAGTGTATTTCCAAGGACTTTTGCTAGCTATACCTTTCAATGGAGTTAATAATGAGACGAGTCATCCTGGATGGAGTCATTTCTTAGGAATAGCAATTTAACTACAAAAACAAAGAGAATCATCAGCTCAATAGCGGTAAGAGGAAAGTATTTGCCGAGATTCTGTAGAATTTCTCAGCACATTCTACTAAAATACCTGACTTCACGTCTGGGTGACCCACCTTGAAAGCGGTGTTTCAGCAACCCTTGCCTTCAAGACCTTTTTTGTTTGTTTGCTTGTTTGAACAGAGTTCAATTGTAAATTGATTTTTTTTAAGGCAGAAAAAAAGAAAAGATAAAAATGTCCCAGATGAACTGAACCTTTAAGAGTAACACCTGATAAACTGAATGCTTCACTATTATGCTGACAAGTCATTCCCAGTAAGTGATTCGATTCCACCTGGCCTCATCTTACATATTTATTAAGTGATACAAGATTATTTTGAAATTTTGTTTTAAAACAGATCTATCTCTCTATCATCTATCTATCATCTGTCATCTATCTATCATCTATTCATCATCTATCTATGCCTCTATCTATCTATCTATCCATCTACCTACCTACCTACCTACCTACCTACCTATGTATAGATTGTGTGCCCTGATCAAGGGAAATATGACTTGGGACTGCGTCAGCCAAAGGAAATGCTGCTGATTGATTTCATGAAAGCTGAAAGCAATATGAACTTTAGCAACAGAGGCTAAAGTGGAAAATATACACTGAAAGAAGTTAGGAATTAGACTCAGTACCCGGAGGACACACACACACAGACACACACACACACAGACACACACACACAAACACACTCTCTCTCTCCTTCTCATATATGGATACACATACACATATTATACATATTAATATAGATACACATACATATATTCTCCATATTAATATACATACAGACATATATATTGCACATTCTATATTACGATTATACATAATCTGGATTAGACGATAGGAAACTTTAAGAACATATTTTCAGTTTGGGGTAGGTATGCAGTAGTCTTCCCTTATTTACTGTTTTGCTTTCGGTGCTGTCAGTTACCCACAGTCAGCCGTGGTCTGAAAATATTCAATGAAAATTTCCCGATAAAAATAACTCATGTTGTAAGTGGCGTGCCGTTCTTAGAGTGTGATAAAATCCTGCACCGCCTTGCTGCATTCTGCCTCAGTGCTGAATCGTCCCTAGGTCCAGAAGGTCCCTGCTGTCTGCACGGCCTGCCGGGAGTCACTCGGTGGCCATCTCAGGGACTGGATGGATGGCGTGGGGTCACAGTGTCTTTGTTCAAGTACCCCTTAATTTACTTTTACTTAAATACTGGCAAGCGGGTGGATACTTGCATACTGTTATAATTGTTTTGGTTTATTATTAGTTGTTGCTTATCTCGTATGTGTCCCATTTATAAATTAAACTTTATCATGGGTGTGAAGTACAAGAAAAACAGAGTTTATATAGGGTTTGGTATTAGCCACAGTTTCAGTCATCCACTGGGGTCCTGAAACTGATCTTTTAAGGATAAGGGGGAGGGGGATGTCTGTACAGGTGTAAGGGTGTGAGCATGTATATGACAGTGAATAAACTCAGAAAGAATGTAAGCTCTTTAAAAACACAAATAATTTTTAAAGTGAACTTTTTATCCTTGAGTTCCAATGTGCTAAATTAATTCTTCATAAAGGTATTTAATTATTTAAGGATGCTACCATTACTAATACACTTCTTAAAACATTGAGACGGGGCATGGAATGCAAAGCCTGCATTTCATGATGAGCGTGGCTGCCTTCAGTTTCCGGTCTAGCACACAGTCCCAAGCTTCATCTCCCAGGGTCTCCACAGTACTTCCACATGGGGGCTGCTGCGTCTTATTTATTACTGATAGATAACAGACGGATGAGGGCTGTCCCACAGCATCATAGAAAAACGGGTTTGCCACTGACTGCAAGTATAGGGAATACTGCTCAATTTAAAATATAGAAGCTCAACTGTGCATGGTGGCTCACCCATGTAATCCCAGCACTTTGGGAGGCTGAGGTGGGCAGATCCCTTGAGGTCAGGAGTTTGAGACCAGCCTAACCAACATGGTGAAACCCCATCTCTAGTAAAAATAAAAAATATAGCTGGGTCTGTAATCCTAGTTACTCGAGAGGCTGAGGCAAGAGAATTGTTTGAATCCGGGAGGCAGAGGTTTGCAGTGAGCCAAGATCAAGTCACTGCTCTCCAGTCTGGGTGACAGAGTGAGATTCTGTCTCAAAAAAAAAAACATAACAACATAACATAACATAACATAACATAACATAACATAACATAACATAACATGCAGAAACTCTCCTAACGTGGCTGCTGCTGCTTCTGTAATCAGCTCTCTGCAGTTGGGTGCTGAGGCTCCCTGGTGAGGATATCATCCTTTTGGTTGCTTCTGTGAAACTCTATTTAATGCAGCTGATGCTACAATGGGGCCACACTGAAGCAATTTCACCTTTCCAGTTAGAGACATAACTCTTCCATTCCTTCCCCAGAACCCTCCAGAGTAGCCTCTGTTCTTGTTTGGAGAACAATAGCTTCCCTGTGATGTGTAAAGAGGGAAGTGAGGAGGGAATACCATTTTTGTAAAATAGAAGAGGTGATATGAATGCAGACAGGAGAGGAAATAAGCTAGCCACCACGGCCATGTGAAACGAGGTACGTTTGCAAAATAACTCTTTTCAATCAGCAGCATTTCCTTCAGCTGATACATTCCCAAGTCATATTTCCCTCATCAGGCACATGTGAACCGGCATGTTGCCCCTGGCTTCTTAAAGGCTTTCTGTCTGATTTGGATATTTAGTGATATTGCTTAACACAGATCCCAAACTTGGCTTATATATCATATATGGCAAGAAACAAAACAAAACAAAACAACAACAACAACAACAAAACACACACACACACACACACACACACACACACACACACACACACACACAAAACAGATTCTGTAAATATTGACTCGCGACTTAAATCCTGGGATTTGAGCAACTGTATAATTTACAAAGTCCTTACGTGATTCCAGAATGCATCTAGAAAATGCAGCTCTTAAGCAAAATGTTTTAAAAGTCTCTGTAGTTATGTCACCGTGTGGAATAGCTACTGATTCTGTCCAGTTATACAGTAAAAAGCAAATTCTGCCTTTAAAAAAATGTGAGTTGGCATGACTTGCTTCAGTTTCTGACTTCCCTACTCACTGGCCTGTCTCCACGGGTTTTAATCTCTCGGCGCCCTGGTTCACTTGGCTGAGAGATGGGCTGCCTCCTGAAGAGGCTTGCTATCAGGATCAAATTCGTGCACAACAGAAACCCGCTTGGAGCAAGGGCTGCCATGCCTTTAGCCTTTACAATATTGCTACAGATACCACGTCTGCTCCTTGCTAATCTTGCCAATTACACGTTCCATCAGTATTCATTTTAAAAATATGTATTGATTTCCTAATTTATGCCTCGCATTTTTCTACATATATGACATATAGTTGTAAATAAAACAGACAAAACATGATGCCCTCCTAGCACTTTCCTGCTAGGGAAAGAAAACAACTGGTTTTCAGTGGGAATAAGTACTTTGGTTAAAAAAAAAAACGGAGGGAATAGAAATATAAAGAACTATTGTAAAGCAAGTGTGGGGCAGATCAATAACATAAATTACATGTTTCCAACATGGTGGAATGCATTTTACATACATCTTTTCAGTACTCATAAAACACTGTAATCATATTACATCTGCATCTATTCATATTCTATGTGATTAACACAATTTGATTTTCACTCAACATTTTTGTGGTTTTTTTTTTTTGGAGACAGGGTCTCACTCTGTCACTCAGGCTAGAGTGCAGTGGAGTGACCACGACTCACTGCAGCCTCCACGTCCTGGGCTCAAGTGCTTCTCCTAACTCAGCCTCCCAGAAGCTGGGACACAGGTGCAAACCACCACCACGGATGACTGATTAAAAAAAATGTAGCAATGTGGTCTCTCACCATGTGGTCCAGGCTGTCTTGAAATCCTGGGCTCAAGCGATCCTCCCACCTTAGCTTCCCAAATTGCTGGGTCACAGGTGTGGACCAGATGAGTAGAATATTATTTCCAATGTGTCTACCTCCTACCTAACCCTGGCTCCTGCAACACAAGGCAACGGCAGAGGGAGTCTTTCTTAGGCCCCTGATCTTGCGGCACTTGTGACCTGGCCTCGCTCGGCTTCTGCAGATTGGAGCTGTGAATAAGGACACACCGGCTGCACATCACCTGGCTTCACATTCACCTTTACCACTGACCAGCTGTGTGGCTTTGCCTTGGTTCCTCATCTGCAAAGTGAGCGCCACATTAATAGGACCTGCTCTGTGAGGCCATTGGGATGTCACCTATGTCGACATATAAATGCGTGGAAGCCATGCCGGGCATGTAGAAGGTGCTGTGTACGTCTACCGTAGCGTTCCATGTGAAGCACTCTGCGGAGGGTGTCTCTCTGGCCCTTCTACCCTACCTCCTGTCATTTCTTCCCAGGATCTGATACACAGCTGACATGCAACATGTGACTGTAGTTAAATGATTAGGTGCAATTACAAAGTGCTTTAAGCGGATTTGAAAGTCAGGGTTTGTTTATGTAATAGTCGTGTAATGACAGTCCTATATTATATTTTAATCTTTATTTTATTTTATTTTATTTTATTTTTTTCTCATTTTCTTTTTTTTAAATTGCATTTTAGGTTTTGGGGTACATGTGGTGAACATGCAAGATTGTTGCATAGGTACACACATGGCAGTGTGCTTTGCTGCCTTCCGTCCCCTCACCTGTATCTGTCATTTCTCCCCATGCTATCTCTTCCCACCTCCCCACCCCCCGCCCCTCCCCCATTCCCCCCAACGGACCCCAGTGTGTAGTGCTCCCCTCCCTGTGTCCATGTGTTCTCATTGTTCAACACCCGCCTATGAGCGAGAATATACGGTGTTTGATTTTCTGCTCTTGTGTCAGTTTGCTGAGAATGATGGTTTCCAGGTTCATCCATGTCCCTACAAAGGACGTGAACTCATCGTTTTTGATGGCTGCATAATATTCCATGGTGTATATGTACCACATTTTCCCTATCCAGTCTATCATCGTTGGGCATTTGGGTTGGTTCCAGGTCTTTGCTATTGTAAACAGTGCTGCAATGAACATTTGTGTGCACGTGTCCTTGTAGTAGAATGATTTATAATCCTCTGGATATTATATTTTAATCTTAAATTAGATGGGAACAGGGACCATCACTTTAATAAAAACTGCATTTCCTACCCTTATCACAAACAATGACTATCTAGAGAAATCATCATTGATTTTTTACTCTCTAGAGATAAGCCGATTAGCAGTAATGACCTGTAAGTTTATCTTGCTAAAGTAAATTGATGTGACTTCCTTTAGGAGGAAAAGATAGCTGACCACAACCCTAACATTCTTAATATGACCTTCCTTTCTCAATCACGTTCTTCATTATGCAATCTTTCTTTCATTTCTATAATTCTTCTAGTGACAAAGAAATGGAAATTATTTTAGAATTGAAGTTACAGAAAAATGAATTGTTAAATGCCATCATTCTGCTCTCCGTTGCAAAATTCCTTAGTTGAAACTTTTTTACTCACACTGTTACTGGTTTCTTTTTATCAGTCTCCTTGCACAGAGTAGTATATTTCCTCTATAGCCTGTAAACGCTGTCAAGAGAAACCACCCTCTCAGTTACTAAGCTTTTTTTTAAGCTACTTTGGATGCCCCAACAATCCACACTGACTGGGAAAATCGATTACAATTTCCTGTCTTCAGGTCTCTGACTTCCAAATTGAGGCAGTGGTATTTAATTAAAGATTCTCAGGTCACATTTATTTAAGCTCCTATGCTTGCATGAAATCATCTGAAGCCAAAGGAGAAAAACAAAAATAGCCGAGATGGTAGTATTTAAAACTACCAAGACATAATCCACTTAATGTGAAGTCAGCCTTTAGTTAGTCTTTGCAAAGTGAGAATTCCCTTAAACCCTGGCTTGCTTTTGTACTAAAGGTAGATGATTGTCAAGGGAAACTTTTAAAAGAAGCAACTAAATTACTTGTAATAAATTGCAGCAGAAGGCAGGGACAACCCAATGAAGTGTAAAGGAGCCATGTCGCCCTTTCTGGTGTCTGTAAGTTTCAAACATTCAAGTAAATGATTACTATAGTCTCTGTCCATTAGCACTGTGTGGACTCTAACATACACTTCTATTTACTAAACACATTTAGTAGATATGTGTGATGAAACATATGCCCTTTGTTCTGTATGTTTAATAAACACAGAAATAAATTACACAAAGTTGTGAATTTTATGCTACTTAAAAAAAAGAGAGCCCTAACAGAAAATAATGAATACCACACTGGCAAGAAGAGAAGTCTTAGGTGTTTGTATGCACATTTTGCATATTTTAATACATCCTACAATGCATACATGCATTAGGGCCTGAAAAAATAACTGTGATAGTACATTCTGCTCAAAAAACGTGCATGGCGGTTATCACACCTTTTATTTATTTCCATTTTTGGGGAAAATTACTTGAGGTCTATATGTGCAGTGAATACGTAATTTAAGTTAGAGGGTTGATCCCAGTGATCGGAAATGCAAGTCCTGGTCTTACTGCCACAGATGAATGCCCTGCCCTTTTGGGGGCTCTGTGATCTTGTCACTGGGATGACGCACACACTCAGGTGGCAGCAGTCACCACTGAGGGGACCAAGAGAAGACAAGCCTTAGACAGGGCTTCGGTAACAGCGAGGTTTTGCTACTGAATGCACCTGATCACACGGAAGGTTCCACGCTGTGGTCACCAACCCTAATTCCAAAGACAATTCACAGTAACGTACGTAACACAACCTACGTCAACTGGGTGCACTATGCAGATAGGCTTACACACAGGACACCACGTTTCTCTTCATTTAAGATGGGTGTCAATAAATGTGACTTATTACCACGTTCATATTTCATAGTCTCAAAATCTGTAAGTCTTCCATGATCTTCCCTCTGTCCTCCTAATGGACATAGGTCCATGCACAAAAAGCCATGTTCAAACTCAAGACGTGATCTGTTCATAGATATATTTTGTTATATTGTAAGTGTGTCTTTTTATATTTTTGTTTTCTCATTTTGTTTTGTTATGTTTTTACATTTCACGTGACATACGTTTAATTTCGGAATAGTGGGGGTTTATCCTATAAGTTTATCTTTTTATTTAGATAAAAGTTAATTGTAAGTTTAAACAAAGTTTGCAGTTAAAGTGTCTGATACACTCTGAAATCTGTAAGTAATGCAGTCTCCGCTCCCGTCCTCAAACATTTTTCCCAGCCATTCTGATCTCATCTTTTGAATGTTCTGACAAAGCAGCAGATTGTCTTTAGAATGAATACAAAATTACAGCCAGAGAGGATGAATCTGTTCTAGTGTTTTGTGGCACCACAGTGTGACTGCAGTTAACCACTTATTACATGTTTTCAAATAGTTAGAAGAGAGGATTTTGAATGTTCCCAACATAGAGAAATAATAAATGTTTGAAGTCACGAGCCTGCTAATTACTCTGGTTTGATCACTACACATATTATGTTTCAAAATATCTGTATCCCATAAATATGTGTAATTATTACATGTCAATTGAATAAAAGGAATGCTGATTAAATCTGGGAATGCTTCACTTTTTGAAAACTAACATGGTAAGTTTTTCAAAAGGGTTCTCTGCTGAACATTTACAGTTCATAGGGAAATCTGTTAATGTTTAAATTCCTGTGTTGTAAGATTGTACCACATGCTGAGCTATTACTTTTAGACTGTCTTATTTATATTATTTTATAAGTTTAATCAACCTAAATCTTAGCTCCCTTAAGACCCCAGTATTTTCTTCTTAGCTCCCTTAAGACCCCAGTATTTTCTTCTTAGCTCCCTTAAGACCCCAGTATTTTCTTCTTGCCCCTCTTTCACTTTTTTTCTTTCTTTCTTTTTCTTTTTTTTTGGATACAGAGTCTCTCTATGTGGCCCAGACTGAAGTGCAGTGGCATGATCTCAGTTCACTGCAACCTCTGCCTCCCAGATTCAAGTGATTCTTCTGCCTCAGTCTACTGAGTCGCTGGGACTGCAGGTGCACGCTACCATGCAAGGCTAATTTTTTGTATTTTTAGTAGAGACAGGTTTCACCATGTTAGCCAGGTTGGTCTCGATCTCCTGACCTCATGATCCACCTGCCTAGGCCTCCCAACGTCCTGGGATTATAGGCATGAGCCACCACGCCCAGCCCCTTCACTTTCTCCTGAGTGTCTTTGTTCCTGACCTCATGAAAGGCATGTGGCTTAGGTGGGAGAAGGTTCTAGAACTGCACCAGGGCTCTGAGATGGGAGAGCAGGCAGGAAAGAATGGGGTGAGGGTCTGTTTGTCTCGGAAGTGAGAAATGTCCAAAATCACATCAACCACGATTTTTACGGTACTGCGTCAAACCTAAGACATGCTGGCTGTGAGCTGTGGCATTATTTCATGCACCACACAGAGAGGACAAAGACAAAATATGGACAAATCAATGACTGTGGTTTTTGGTTTTTTTTTTTGGAGATATTGAAATGTAAAGACACGCACATTTTGGATTCAGTGTAATAAAGTGTTAAGGTGACAACCCCTGGAACGGGACAGAAAGGCTTTGTATTTGTTGCATACAAATGTGCTCACTGAGGTCATCTGAAAGGGATTTCTTATAGATGGGTTTTCCTGAAGCTATTTTTTAAGCTAATCTTTTTTGAGCATTACTTTACAAGTAATGTTCCTGTTCATCATTTACGAAACATGACTCAATTTCTATAGGAACAAGAAAGGCAACATCAATCCTTTCATGTAGCTAGGAAAAGTGAGACGTTTATGAACATTCAATGGTTTTTAAAAATGATTTTCAATATCTGTCATTTAAGTCTAATGAGTCAAATAGCACCAAGGACTTTATTTATTCTTTAAATACCTGTTGCTAAGAAGTTCTTATGAACATGCAAAACTATAAGCTTCCTGCCTAGCGCTAATCAGATTAAAATTAGCTAATAAAATGAAAACTAGGCAGTACAGTAATCCCTAAAGAATCCTCTCCTATAATTTCATTTCAGAAGTTATAACAGGACTTTCTCGGCAAAAATTGCAAATCATCTAAGAGTTTTGAATAAGGGATATTGAAATGACTTTGGATGGCATCATGAGTATTATAAGTATTAAACTATTGATCCACACTTATCACAATAGCAACAGATGTTATAGCCAGCTGAAATCTATAGAAGTAATGTAAAAACATTCAATTTTGTTAGTAACAAAGAATGCAGACATTTTAAATTCAGGCCAATTCAGAAAGGAAGGACGTGGAAGACTGTCCAGGAAACAATGCCAGTAGCAGCCTTTTAGCAATGAGGACATTTTCTCTAAAAACTACAGAGAAATTAATAGCAGAGTTCTATACTACTTCAGGATACCTGTCATTAAAATTGTCTTGGGCTCTTCTGGGTGTCAATGAAATACAAAAAAAAAAAAATTTGTGAAAAACAGAGCCACTTATAACATGGCACTTTTCATAGAGTGAAAGATGCAACAAAGGAATTCATCTTACAGAATTTCATTATTTATTTATTTTTTGAGACAGAGTCTTGCTCTGGCACCCAGGCTGGAGTGCAATGGTGTGATTTCAGCTCACTGCAACCTCCCGCTCCCAGGGTGAAGCAATTCTCCTGCCTCAGCCTCTGGAGGAGCTGGGATTACATACATCTGCCACCACACCCACCTAACTTTTGTATTTTTAGTAGAGACAGAGTTTCACCATGTTGGCCAGCATGGTCTTGAACTCCTGACATCATGTGATCCACCCACCTTGGCCTCCCAAAGTGTTGGGATTACAGGCATGAGCCACCATGCCTGGCCAAATTTTAAATTTCATATTATTTTAGTTTTCTATAGCAACTGATTTTTCAAAAGCTTTAAATAGTTATTTCAATTATTTCAATAAAGTATTTACTTCACATCCAGATTATGAGAATTGTTGTCAATTCAGAAAACTGTATTCCAGGCCGGGTGTGATGGCTCATGCCTGTAATCCCAGCACTTTGGGAGGCTGAAGTGGGTGGATCACCTGAGGTTGGGAGTTCAAGAGCAGCCTGAGCAACATAGAGAAGCCTGTTTCTACTAAAAATACAAAATTAGCCAGGTGGTGGCACATGCCTGTAATCTCAGGTACTTGGGAGGCTGAGGCAGGAGAATTGCTTGAAGCTGGCAGGCTGAGATCTAGACATGCACTCTAGCCTGGGAGACAAGAGTGAAATTCTGTCTCAAACAAAAAAGTTAAAAAGAAAAAGAAAACTGTATTCCAACAGTGGTTTCCCCCAAACACATTTACACATAAAAAATTTTACAACAGTAAATGCACTACCATTATAAAAATTGTAAGCATAACATTGCCTCTGTGTGATTAAGGACTTGATTCTTTCCCCCGAGGTTACGGCTGGAAGGAGGTCCACTTGTATGTAGTGCTGATCCCTTCCCTTTCATCACCAAGAAAGAGCTGAAAAAGTTGGTGGCATTGAAACTATTCTATTTTTATTTTTTTTAATGACAGAAAAGTTAAAGTTTTAAGATATTGATTCTGAATAATCCTGGGTATTGCCTATTTCAGTGCTACAAACACGTCCTGTTTTAGAGTGGCAGTAGGTCTATCAGCACCAACTGATTATATTCAGCTCACTCACAAAATTTGTGTTGATCTCTGAAATAGACATTAAAGATATTAAATTGAACAAGTTGTAGTTTTCACCAATCAACTGAGTAGCATGCTGGTCTCTTAGAAACTTACACTCTGGCTTTTTTTAGGATATCAAGAACTGGTCCAAAGCAATATTGTGAATTAAAGAAAGTTTGGTCTACATTTCACCATCCTTTTCTCTTTCATGGTAATTCGTTCTCTTTCAAACACTGGAAAATTTAATATATGTCTTATCCTGTGTTTACTTTCAAAAATGCAGCTAAGAAACTCATTCAGATTGAAGAACACATGATAATATAGTTTTTACTATGGCCTCTCATAGAGACTTTGCTTTATAAATCGAAAGGTTAAATAAACCAAAATATTTTGCCCTTACTGAGAGAACTTCAGAGATTACCAATGGGTACAGAAGGTAGCTTGAAGGATGAAGTGGGATTTTACCCAGCATTCCAGAAATTCTCCAATTCTGTCCTCACGGAAAGGCACTACTATCTCTGGTGGACCTGAGATGGTTTACAGCACTGCTGTCCAAGGGGAATAAAAAGAAAGCCACAAATGCAATGGGACATTTTCCTTAGCTACACTAAAGAAGTTAAAACAGTTGAATCAATTTTTGTAATATACTTAATTTTACCGAATATATCCAAAATAGTATTTCAGCGTGTCATATCTTCAGTCATTTTTCCGTATTACCTTTAAAGTCTGGCATGTGCTGACGTGCAGCATGTCTCTGTGTGAACCAGCTGCATCTGAAGGGTTCTGTGGTCACAGAGGGCTACTGGATGCATGTTGAGCAGCACCCATTTAAAGAATAACTGATGATCAAATGCAAGGCTGATCAAGAAACAAAGGCCTGCCATAGAAAAGTAAGTAGCCTTTCACAGCTTAACTCAGAAGGGGGAGACCTCCCTTTGCAGTAAAACACCCCGAGAAGAGTTCACAACGGATGTGGTATACAGATGAAAAGGAGGAGGAAGGCTGTCTGCCACAGGGAAAGTTACACAGCACAGAGAGGAGGGAGGACTAGCAGGGGCTGAGGTTTTGGAGTTTGAGGCTGGTAAAGACACAAGTGTAGGGAACTGGGATACAGAATTTACGAGATGTGATGGCGAAGAGCAGTCAAAGCAAACCAAACAAACTGCAAAGGAAGAGTCTAAAAGACTTGCTACCTAGTTGCACAAAGGAAAGCAAGGGAGAAAGCGAAGTGAAAAATCACCATGTATATACACTGAGCATCGACTTAGCTATCCAGGGAGCAGACTGCTCCGCAGAGGAAAGCGTAGCAGAGGGGAGGAGGCAGAGCCCTGCTCCGGTTCTGCGCGTAGGGGTGGGAGGAAACTGGGCTCAGAAGAAGGTAGAGGGGAGCAGGTGTGCTGGCTCATGCCTGTAATCTCAGCACTTTGGAGGCCAAGGTGGACAGATCATCTGAGGTCAGGAGTTCCAGACCAGCCTGGTCAACATAGTGAAATTCCATCTCTACTGAAAATACAAAAATTAGCCAGGCATGGTGGTGCATGCCTGTAATCCCAGCTACTTGGGAGGCTGAGGCAGGGTAATCACTGGGACCCACGAGGCAGAGGTTGCAGTGAGCTGAGATGGAGCCACTGCACTCCAGCTGAGTGACAGAGCAAGACTCTGTCAAACACACACACACACACACACACACACACACACACACACACACACAAACAGAAGAAGAATGTAGCGAAGGTTCACGAGGTAGGGTTTAGTAGGTCAGAGGCCAAATGGTTTTAAAAGGTTTGAAGCTTCTCTTTGAAGTTGTTTGATAGTGAGAAGGTAGAAAGAAAGAGAATGGTGCCACAGGTTGGCATATAGGGCCAGGCTTCCTCATTAACTTCTGAAGCTGATCATTTTCTGCACGTACATCATGACAGATGGGGGAGCAATTTTACATATTCAGAAAATAAAATGTACTTCACATTTCCACTTGTTTCACAGTTTTTAGTAGGCTGAGTTATTTCTACCGATTTATGATACGCATTGTTTGACTTCATGAGTATTTGTTAGAACCTGTTTATTCAGTGCAAATAGTGCAGACAGGTAACTTCTAGCAAAATAAAAAGTAATAAGGATTTCTAAACTTCGAACTGGGAAATAAACGCTTTGCAAAATTTCTGCTCACTGAATGGACATTCATACTGAGAAAGAAAAAGGTGCCCGATGGTGGCTGAATTTTTTTTGTGGCAAAATGCCCATTTCTCTCTGAGCCACCGTGGCCCTTCTGCCCTCTCTCTCTCAAATCTGCCCAGGGTGGCATCAGCAACCTTTTGTGTACCAAAGGCAGAAGTCCAAGTACCTTACCATGTCAATCATATTCTGGCTCAAAACTAAATTTCATAATTATTTTCCACAAATGTCAAATCTAATTCCACTTTATCCGAACACTCTTGATTTTTTTTTTAACCTAGCAAATTGCCTTTTGAGGCTGGAATCCTCTCCTTTTCTTCCCAGTTCCACGCTCACTCAGCATGTTCTTCCCTCATATTCTGGTGCACCCGCCTGGATCTGCTGATGAGAAATCCTGTCCATTCGTCTATTTATCTGTCTATCCACCTAGTCACATCTATCACCTTTCTGTAAAGTGAGTCTTTTATAGCCCACCGTTAATGAGAAGTGATCATTGCAATCTGGAATTTCTGTAGATAGACCTAATTCTCACCTTGACATTGTATTTGTAACCCCTAAGATTTCAGGTAAACATAAAGTTCGTACAAATGTTTGTGAAATCTGGTATCCAGGGAGACAGTCCATAACTTACATTACCATTTCAGTGGGGAATGTGATCCAAATATTTTTCAAGGGCTATAAGTAAAATTCTAAACCCCTGCAGAGAGAGTCAGTAAATTTTTAATTCTGCTCCTCTATCTAATGCTTACAATGTACCTGCAGTCTATGATTTATGTATTTAAAAAAGCATTTCTGATTGTTAGTTGGCACTGCACTGAAAGTAACATATAAACACGTCTGTGGACATGGTGAGGAGAGTGACGCATCACCTCTGCCCCTGGGCGGTTGGTGCTTCACCCTAAGATGTGCCCAGCTCCGCTTTTCCTTCTGCTCATCCTGAAGGGCGCCTCTCCTCACACCTACACTCAGAGTCAGCACTCCAGTTTAACTGCCTGAGAAGCTTGCATAGGATCAGAGACAGGAAAAATAAATTAGAGAACTCCTGAGAGAAGGAGACCCAACTTCTTTCCTGTGAAGAGTTACTTCTGCGTTTCTAAAGTGTTACGATTGTAATGGGTGACGGAGAACTTCCTGGGCGAATGCGGTGAGCAGCCTCACGCCGCACTCATCTTGTTGAGACGAGACCACGGGGCACAGACCTCATAACCAGTGGACGCTGTAGAATTCACGCCACCCTTAGAACATACACCTGTCACACTTGTCTCACTTGACTGCTATGGTTCCCGAATGGCAGCTGTGGTTAGCTCCACATCACTGCTGGATAAGCCAACCTTTAAAGGAACTGAGAGACTTGCTTAGTGTCACAAAGGTCTTCAGATTCCAAAAGCCTACATCTCTCTACGGTGTTACACAGATGTTTTAACGAATGCAGACTGTTCAGCCCCTTTTCTGTGGTTTTATTTTGCTCAGGCATTGAAATATTCTAGGAGTCTTTCCATGAATAGGAAGTGAATGCTGAGTCTCTGAAGATGACTTTGCTGGATGCTGGAAGTGACAAATAACTTACTGCTTTTGCTCTTCAGAAAAATAGAAAATTTTCTGTCCACACATATAAATGCATTTCATGGAATTGAGTGATATTAGGATGGTGTAAGAAAAAAATCAGAGGCCAGGGGCAGTGGCTCACGCCTGTAATCTCAGCACTTTGGGAGGCCGAGGCAGGCAGATCACGAGGTCAGGAGATCGAGACCATCCTGGCCAACATGGTAAAATCTCGTCTCTACTAAAAATACAAAAAAATTAACCAGGCATGGTGGCAGGTGCCTGCAGTGCCAGCTACTCAGGAGGCTGAGGCAGGAGAATCGTTTGAACCTGGGAGGCGAAGGTTGCAGTGAGCCGAGATTGCACCACTGCACTCTAGACTGGGTGACAGAGCATGACTCCATCTCAAAAAAAAAAAAAAAAAAAAAAAGAAACCAAAAAAAAAAAAAAGTATTATGAGGGAACTTATGAACAAGTAATTGATATTGATTTGGAACACTGGAAACAGCTTCTTCAAAAAGAAGAATGGGAATAAACAGGTATGGTCGCAGGGTGTGAAACGAAATTAAATCTCAGGACCTCAAACTCATTAAGCCAAAGGGAAAAATCAAGCTGGGAACTGGGTCCTGAAAATCTCCCTTCCCCTTTTTGATTCCTAAATAAGATGGCTACAAGATGAAAAGCTACACACGTCTGCATATTTATTCCCATAAAGAAATTCCTAGTGAGCAGCAAGATCTTTACTCTAAGGTGTTTCTGTTAAAATTTCACCATGGCAATGTAAATTGATAGCTTATCTTTACAGGTCACTCCCTTTGCCCATCAGACACAAATGCACATCTGGCTGCTCCCCTAACTCACTTTGTCTGTGTTATCGTATGTAAAATGCAGATTCCCTGCATCGTTCCTCTGCCCCATTTCTCTATGTCATCTTATAATGCAGAATCACTGAGCCAGACAAAGGCATGAATGATTGTTTTCCCCTATCTTGTTACATGAAAACTGTGCACTTCTCAATATCCTGCCCTTTCCCCTTTAAATATGGAGCCCTTAATATCTTTGTCGGAGAAGAGCATAGACCTGTCTCCCTAGCATGCATCCTTCACTTTGGCAAATAAATCTCCAGAAATGATTGAGACTTGTTACTTTTCTGGATTGACAAGGGCATGGAAAGTCTGGTGGGAGGGAGAGCTCGGGACAGGGGTGAAGTGTCCAACCCGCAGTCTATGTCTGCAGCAGGAGCATGGGAAGCTTGGAATATGGATTAAAAGATGAGTTTGAAAAGGAGGATGGCGACACAGCGTGGAGAGCGTCTCTTCCTCCTGCTGTACCCTGTGGGCCTCCAGCGATTTCTAAACAGGGCGCAGCATGACCAGATACGGGGCCCAGGTTAATGAACTCCATGGGGTTTTATTCCACCAAAAGATTTTAACTAGGAAAAGACTTTTAAACTTTTTGGAGGCTAAATAAATAAATTATCTTTAAAGACTCAATTCTTTATTGACATGCCACACTCCCACGACTAGTTGGCCCATGTAAATGCGGATGACCCTGGTGGACAACCTCCTAACATGTGCGGGGTGATGCCTGAAGTCCCAAAGCACATGCTGTCTACAAGAGGGGCCTGCAGACGTGCAGCAAATAAACATGAAACACTGTCTGGGCTAAGAAATGAAGACTTGGTGCCTTACAAAATGAGGACAAGGTAGGTGCTCTCGAGACATGGTGTATATTTCTCTAGAAAGAATGACATTTCTATTTGTTGTGTTTCCTGTATCTGCAGAGCTAAACACCATGATTTATAAACGCTCATCACAGATACAGTAACGGATGATGTTCAAGCACACTGAGCACTTTAATTGAGTGGGTCTGAAGCAGGCTGACGTCTCTAAAGGCTTTATGGGGGACAGGGCTGAGGCCTTCTGTAAGAAAGCCTAGAGTAGCTGCAGCTGGGAGGCTCTTGGGATTCCCTGGGCAGTGAATATTTATCATCTGATACAAATAATTCAACATTTTATCAACCATTATGGACATACGAGCTGAATTGTAGCCTGGGATGTGTGTCTTGAGACAGCAAAGCTCTTATTACTTTCAACACAAATTTCAAAGTATCTACAGAAAAACACTTTGTACTCTACCATTTCTCTGTTACATTCTTTGGGTCTGTAAACTGTAGACTGTGTAGACATGGTCAGAAGTTAACTACAAGAAGGGACTATGGCACCTTGACTACGGTAGAGAACGCGACAGTCAACTCTGCAAGAACCTGGTTGGAATCTCATGAGCCTTTAAAGTCTACCACAGAGACTGAGTGGGCCAGCAGGAGGGAGCCCTCAGAGACACTTCTTCAAAACTGCTGTGACAAAGAAAGGCCTTACAAACGGGTGACTCAATGCCAACTTGACATAATATGAAGCAGTCTGAGGAAACCAGATTCTGCAGGTGTACAAAAGGAACCTTGTCCAGGATCTAATAATCAGTTGTCAGTGGCTGCCACGTGCCTCCTTTGCTCCTCTGCCATTTTGAAACCCATCTCTGGACTGATTCTGAGCACGCCACTTAGACGCTGAGGCATCTGGACTGTCCTTCCACACGGGGCATGGATCTCCAGTGAAGTCAGGCAGCTGCTGGAATAGCGAAGTTCACTGCCTCAGCCTGGATCGCTTATGACATGAAGCAACAGCTTCACCATTCAATTCAGAAGCCTGATTCAGATGGTTAAGAGAGCAAGCAACGTAACCTGTGGCCTTGAAGGTTTCCTGGTTGCCCTACAGCTGTGATTGACCTGTGGTTTCCCTGCATTATCCTGTAGGTAACTAGCTGGGGAGCAATCGCTACAGCAGCTCGCCAACCTGGTCAGGGCAGCAGGCCAGGGGAGGGAAGGCCAGACTTCATGACTAGTTGGTCAGTGTAAACGCTGAAGACTTTGGTGGACAACTTCCTAACATGAGCAGTATACACAGTAATGCTTGCCATGCCGAAGCACACCGCTACCTACCCATAAGAGGTGCAGATGGACATTTAGCAAATAAACATGAAACATTATCTGTGGATCTGGCTGCCTATACTGCTTGCATGAGACAGAGAGCATGAAGAATAAGAGTGGTTTAGGGCTGTTGCTGAAAACCAGAATAAGTTCTTCCTCTACATCACAAAGATATCAATTGCAGGAAGACAATTTACCAAGGGAATAATCACCTACGTAAGCTACATTCTTCAAGCATAAGAACTTAACATCTCCCAGTCAGTGCCAAACATTAATCTGCTTTAAACAGCTGTGATTTACTGGATAACACTGTTGGCACCCAATTCTCCAAAGTCAACCACATTTAGAAGTTTAGAGAAGGGAAGGATTTAGTTTGAGTGGTTTTATATGTAATGGCAAACATTTGTCCTGCATTAATATTTCAAAGACACAACTTTAAAATAAATCAATACGTGAAAGTACATTGAATTAAAATTCTTGCATGAACTCAAATGTTCATTTATTTCATTAGTCTGTGTGAGATTTTTGTTCATTAATTTAACATCTCTGATGAATAATATTTCACACTTTTCTTTAGAAAGATATTCTTGTTTCAATATTAGTAAGAAATTACCCCCAATATCTACTCAAAATAATTACAACTAAAGTTTAAGTGTATTTTCCCTACCAAAAAGCTGTTCAGAATGAATTTTTTTTTTTTTTTTTTGAGGTAGAGTCTCCCTCTGTCACGTCACCCAGGCTGGAATGCAGTGGTGCAATCTTGGCTCACTGTAACCTCTGCCTCCCAGGTTCAAGTGATTCTCCTGCCTCAGCCTCCTGATTAGCTGGGATTACAGGTGAACGCCACCATGCACAGCTACTTTCTTTTTTCTTTTTTTTTTTTTTTTCTAGAGATGTAGTTTCACCATGTTGGTCAGGCTGATCTCTAACGTTTGACCTTGTGACCCACCCGCCTTGGTCTCTCAAAGTGCTGGGATTACAGGCATGAGCCACTGCTCCTGGCACCGAATGAAGTTCTACTTTTATGACTTTTTAATATACTGAGAGAAACAAAGTAATCATGCCTGTTTTATCTTCGTTTATGAAGGTGAATAGGTTGGGGCTAAGAAACTGTCATTGCATGGCCTGCCCAGGGGGACCCAGTACAGTGGACCAGGACAGTGGCCTGTCAGGTTTCTGCTTAGAATAGACCAACCTGAGTCATAAAGCTGTGACTAAACTAGAGCTATCCAAAAATGTTTCTCCTTTCATTAAGATTTCTATATCACAAAATCAAATCACTATTCCACATCCCCAACTAAAACACGTTCTGATTGTAAGTAGTGGGAGCAGTACAGCAAGTCACTGGAGAAACAGAGTTGAAAAGGCTGAAGCCCAGAGAGCAGCAGGCTGTGTGCACATCCCGGTTCTACCACGTGTAAGCCGTGTGATGATGGCCACATCCCTTCATCTCTCCCTCACCGAGGTGTGAGATGCACCTTCTTTCTGTTCTGCCATCCAGTAACGCCATGATATCCAGGAGGGATTCTCTGGGTAATTTTGTCTGGCTCCATTTGCAAGCAAATTGTAAACAACTCATCATTTTCTTTGGAAGAGACTGTTCTGATCATCTTTTTTGAAAACACTTTTCATGGAAGTGTTATGTAGACAGTTTTCTTTTTTATTAATGGTCATCCACGTGAATATGTAGTTTCGCAATATCCTGAATTTCACATAAATGAATCATATGGTTTATGCTTTTTTTTTTCTTGGATGAAATATTGTCTGTGAGAGTCATCAATGTTGTTCCATACAGAGGTAGTTTGTCTCCTTCTGTGTTTGTTTAGAATGGCATTGTACGAACATATGTTGTTTATTTATGAGTTCTACGGTTAACGGACATTTGGGTCATTTGCAGTGGTTGACAACGGCTCATGCGTCTCCCGTGGACATTCTCTGTACCTGTTGTACACAGCTATTTATTTCTGTTGGGCACGTACCTGAAATGGAATTGCAGGGTCTAGAGATTTCTCATGTTCAGCTTCGTGGTAAAACACTTTTCTAAAAAGGTTGTATCAGTTCAGACTTCCACTAACAGTGTTAAAAAAAAATAGTCATTGTTGTGTTCTTTATGTTTTAAAATTTGGAATTTTGAGCTGTTTGCTTTGGTTACTTTGGGCTGGGGGGGTGACACGGAGCATGAGGAAAGCCCCCAGTGTGGTGAGCTCCCTCCCACGCCCTGGGCCTGACAAAACTCTTGCCCACGTTTCTTCCATTTGATTAGAAACCCACCGTGATTCTGCAAGATGGGCATGATTATTTCTGTTTTGTAGAGAAAGGTAGCAAGACACACAGGCAGAAGTGGTACTGGCTAATTGTAAGTACCTAATGAAACGTGGAGTAAGAGTCAGTAGCTTGGAACACATAGACGGGCACTTTTCCAAAGGGTTAACAGCTCTGCCATTGAGACTTTGCAAGAACATTTTGTTCTGAAAAAAATTAAAGCAGGTACTTAGGAAAAGTGGCTATGCGTTTCTGATTTGAACGAGTTGTATTTATTGAAACAATTTTTCTCATAGAGGATTAGTGGTTTTCAGAATTATTTAGAGGTTACAAGACATTTTGCTAATTCATTTTGATTGAAAGAATACTGTATGTGTCCATACCTACCTAACAGTTCCCTCAGGTAGAAGAGAGTAAGGGACGACCACTGCTGCCATGAAAACAGGCAGGAGGCCCGTGTGGAAGCTTCTAGACACTCTGCAGAGCCATGGTCCCTGGGGCCTTGGGAGGAACAGGAGCACTCGATTTCCTCCATTCCTTCCATTATCGTAATTGAGCACGTTCTGGGTTCTAGATAATGGCTGTTGCTGCTTTGAACACTGCTCTGAAAGGAGAGGCAGCCAGGCATGCCACCAGAATCCAGGTAGAGTCCTAGAGAGAGCTCTGGAAACTGCTTTCAAATCGCAGAAAATGTGAGCATGGGAGAATGGGGAATGCATACCTTTTATCCAAATGAGAATTAACCTGGGAACATGAGGCTTTTAATAACTCAAAATGCCTTTCTAATAAGATGAAAGTCTTCATTTTATGTAAAGGCCTTCATTTTAATTGAAAGGGAAAATCAATAGTTATATGAAACTATAACTGAAAAACAAGCTAATTATTGGTGTCAACACAAGCTTTATGCTACTGTCAGGATTTCCCTTGATTTATGAGATGAGTGTTCCCTGTATAAATTGGAATTTTATTACAAACACTTTCTTTCAAAATGATTTATCAGTTACAAAAAATCAATGTGAATTTCATTTTGTGAAAATTGTAATTTTATAAATAGCCAGGTCAATGTGTGTAAAACTGGAGCCCAATGCTTAGATGGCTGTTTAGCAGCAAGGGGGCCCTCATGGTTCAAGATTAATATATTTTCCAAAAATGTGTCTTGTAGATGTTGAAAATGTCTAGATGATGGATTGTGCTAAACAAGGCATTTATATAATTATCCTTAATGGTGGAGGCAACATATAAAGAATGGGCTCAATTTTCAGCTGATTTAAAGAAATAATATGTCCTGCATAAATCTGTCATTCAACCGTAGCCCAACAGATACAGAAGGTATTGTATGTATGTGGTGGACTTTGTCTGCATTTTCCACTTCTTTAGTTCACAATGCTATTTTAAAAGTGAACAGATTTTTTTAAGAGTAGCAGCTATAGAAGAGTTTTACTTGTCAATCTACCCTACTACCGCTTCTGGCGCGACTTGGTCACGTGATTACAAAGGTGAAAGTCAAAGAAGAGAGCGTAAGACTCAGAGAATAAAGAATTTGCAGATGAAAGTTAAACACATAAGGGAAGAGTAGAAAGAATATTTTATGTTGGCTGTCATTTATTTGACCAAGAAAAGCACCAAGTTAAAAAGAATATATTATTTGCTTTTGAGAAGTTACACAATTCTATCCAAGCATCATACTCTGGATAACAAAGCAGTTTCTCAGAGAAAGAGACCACCAGAGGGCTGAACCATAGTTTAGGAACCTCAAAGGGTTTCCCAGGAATGCCAGATAATCTGCAATCATATCAATCCAAATAACACTAATGGAATTTTTATATTCTCACAAATGAGCGTAAATGATAAAGGTGACTACGATAATGTTAAAATGACATAAAACATATGCTAAGCATAAAAATGTATGTTCTTTTTAAAAATGTTCTTCTTCTCCATAATATATATGTGTATGTATATTACACATCTATTATATATGTATTTATGTCTTATATATATCATATATACATGATTCGGGTCATTTGACAGAGCATTTGGAAAGATAAGAAATTAACATAATAATGTTTATGTAAGTTTTCACTACTCTTATTGGGGTTGTCTTATTAGTTCTTGAATATCGATCGACTATGCTTTGTTTTGCAATTGTGTTGGCACAAAGAATATCAGGTTTTCCTTCTTCAATGTGTTTAGTCGACATCAAAAGTACGGTACAATTTGGGCTTCCCGGTATTCAGTCCCGGCGCAGACAAGAGGGAAGACTCAGCTGAACAAAATATTTTCCCTGCATGACAGGAAGGCTTCCATTTGCCCTCAGAAGGAACGGCCTTGAGGATCTTACTTGCAAAATGTCAGGACAGCCCCGTGTGGAAGGACGGCCACTGGATGGCTGGCAGGAACGCTGAGAGGGGCCATCTCATCCTGCGCAGTTGCCGTCTTACGTTTGTTCTAGAATCGGCAGCAGAAACCACCCTTTGTAGCTCCCATTCCTTTGTGACAGTTCTGCTCTCTAGAGCCAGAAAAACAAACGTGGCTCCTTTCTGCCTCACGCGCACCTTGAGCCCCCTCCGTCTCCTCACATCCTCCGTCTGCTGCGTCTTGCCCTCTTCCTGGCAGTTCTCTGGTCATTCTTCTTCTTCAGAGGGTGGCGTCTAGAACTGAACCCAGCCTTCTGCAGGCGGTCTGCCTAAACGTGGTCTTAAGCACGAAGTCCCCTGTTAAATGAGGCCTATGTGCTAATGAAAAAAAAATGTAACTTCATTGTACCATGTTGTCTTAGAGCTGAACTTCAGAGTCGGCCTTGAAATGTTTCCTAATACATTCTGTGAAGCCAGGCTTACTCCTCCTGATAACCTTCATACCTTTAACCGTTTTAGAATTAAGTGCAACATTTTTGACTCCTCTTTCCTTATAAATAAAATAATATGTGCATATATATATATGCACACACATATACATCTCTCTATAAATATATATTTCTTTATACATTGTTATAAAAATATATGCTATAATAAATTTAACTATATATAATTATATATACTTTATAATTTAAGTATAAATGTTTATATTTAAATATATAATTAAGCATATATTATACTATATCTAAGGTATATAATTATAATTTATACTTATATAAAAGATTGAAGTGTGTATAAGCTACACATAGTTTAATTCTATAATTTAATTGTATTGTTTAATTATATAATTTATATAATCTCTATAAAATAGCGTCATTAATTTTGTATATTTTTTAACTTTTAAAATCAATGTCTGATACATCTAAGAGATGGCTATTTTCTGCCAATCAATAAGTTTCTTATTTCTACCATCCTGGAGCAGCTTCAAATTTGATATTCCATTTTTTTACCTTTCTTTCAATTACAGATATAAATGCCAAGTTCACTGATCAGGTTTGAGAAAAAAATACTTAGAAATTTTTCTTCAGTTCAATGCTGTTCAATTATTGAGAGCTCTAGGAAAAGATCAATTAACATTTTAGCATCAAATCTATAAATCGACCTATCTATATAATAGGTCCAATGGCATTGTAAATATTGACTTATGCTTACATTAAATCAGGGACGGGACCGATATATCCGTAGATGTGGATTAGCGTAGAGAAAACGCAGATAGAACTTCCCTACCAGACCACCTGGAGTCTTCCTCAATCACACCCACCCAGTCTCAGTGTGACCCCACCTCCCACCACCAATGTGTCCATCCCACACTTAGTGGGTTCTGACTGCAGCCCAAGCGTACGGCAATAACAAGACAAAGGCAAACACAAGCAGGGGCAGAAACGGAGGACAGGTCGTGCCTGGGCCCCAGGTGAAGTGAAAGGGCATCAGTTTCACTCCAAACAAATGTTAGGGCGGCTTATTTGCAACCAAAGGAGATCAAACTGAGAACCTTCTGGCATGATGAGGCGGACCATGTTTCCGACGAGGTCTAAAATGTATTTTGGGGCAGGTTGTGGTGGCTCATGCCTGTAATCCCAGCACTTTGGGAGGCTGAGGTGGGCAGATCACCTGAGGTCAGATCAAGATCAGCCTGGCCAACATAGGGAAACCATGTCTTTACTAATAATAAAACATTAGCCGGCTGTGGTGGTGGGCACTTGCAACCCAGCTACTTGGGAGGCTAAGACAGGAGAATCGCTTGAGCCCAGGACGCGGAGGTTGCAGTGAGCCAAGATCGCGCCACTGCACTCCAGCCTGGGCAACAAAGCAAGACTCTGTCCTCACCCCGCACCCCCCACCAAAAAAACAAAAACAAAAACATATTTTGGTGAAACAAATTTGTCCCTGGATTCTAAAGCAGGCAACTTCTGCTTATATCTTGCGTTCCAGGCACTGTGTGGCAAATAAAAAGCTGCTGGATTAGTGTGTGCTCAGCACCCTCTGTATTTCATTCTTTGCAAATTACCCTTATTTTTCTACTGGTCATCCAGAAGGAAACAATGAAAGTGTTATTGATTTTAAAATGTGGAAGATAAGAGATATTTAAACTAGTTTTTTTGTTGAAAAATTACTAAAATCTCCAGCAGGAGCTATAATGAGTTCCTTTTGCATTCTGACTTTCATGAGTTATTTACAAACTGCAAACCGTCTCTCTGACCTACTAGTTCCTGGAGCATGGAGGATGCTGTGATTTCCCTGGCACTGCAGGGCCTGGTGTCCTCTGTTGCACGTAGCAGGTGTTCAGGCAATGCTGCCTCAGTGAGGCCACCATTCTCATGGTCACAACATGGGGAAAGCTTAGGCAGTTCGATCAGGAAGGTCTATTATTTGCAAGTGCAGTCATATTATTTTAATTTGGAAATGCAAGTGGAATGGTTTTCAGTGCACCGCTTAATAAATTGAATAGTTTTTTTTGCTGTATTAATAAGGATTACTCATTTTTAGAAACATACAGGAAATGATACAATATGATCTAGGTATAAACGTTAGAAACCAGAGGGAAAGACAACATTTCTTTAACAAACTCCTTCCTAACGATTATAGACTCCACGTTTTGTTCAGCTGCAAGCAATCCAGAATCGTCAAGGTTCACTATGTGTAAATTACTGAATTGGGCATTTGTGTTGTGAAGACCTTTTAGGATTAAAAGTGATATTACAATGCTTTTTGTGCATTTTCATGCAACCTCTATGCTGCAGCACTCTTAGCATGCAGATAAATACAAGAGCCAAACTGCTGTGGATATTTACACCTTAGGTACATAATAATTAAAATCCATAATAATGAAGAGCTATGATTAAAACTTAGCAATCTTTCCAGTGTAACAAGAAACTATCCATGTCCTGTGTATTGTGACAGTGATAGAGCTTTACTAACAAGTTGCTGTTTGTTGACTACATGAATTCCAAATGGAACTGTGAATAAAGGAATTAGAAGCCATTTTCGAGCTATTTATCTCTCCTACTCCTAGAATTTCATGGTTAGAAAGGATCAGAAAAAACTTTGCTCTTGTTTTTTTTTTTCCCCCTAATAAGAGGGAGCATTCTTACCTTGGAACTGAGCGTTGAATCCTTTGCGTCGATGGTTGCTGTCAGAGGTGAAGTGGAGTCGTAGCCAATTCTTGCTACTAATAACTGGAGAGGGAAGGTTCATGCCAGTTAGCCTAGAGAAGAGAAAGAGGAAAAAAAAATCTCCCTTGTAAACCAACAGAGCAAATGTCCTATATCAAACCCACTCTAAAATCCAATTACTTAAACCCTTTATCTGGAGATGCTTAAAACAGAGGCCATGTATTAATTGGCTTTGAACCTTAAAATGATCAGGATAAATCTATCCTTGCCCAAACGTAAATGCTAAATCCCTTGTGGAATGAATGTTTTCAAAAATATTTGATACTTTGATTCTCCTTTATTAATGGTGAATGTAGGAGAAGCTATTCTTCTGATCTCTTAGTTCTTTTCATCAGGGCCTTAATCACAATGAATCAGATAAAAGGAAAAGAAATAGGCAAATGATAAAATTCTGCCTTTACTTATTTGAAGACTTAATAATTTCTTGAATTTCTTGTTTCTTTTTTGCTTTTTTTTTTTTTTTCCGAGATGGAGTCTTGCTGTGTTCCCAAGCTGGAGTGCAGTGGTGCAATCTCGGCTCACTGCAACTTCCGCCTCCTGGTTTCAAGTGATTCTCGTGCCTCAACCTCTTGAGTAGCTGGGATTACAAGCATGCCCAGCTAATTTTTGTATTTTTAGTAGAGACAGGGTTTTGCCATGTTGGCTAGGCTGGTCTCGAACTCCTGAGCTCAGGTAATCTACACTCCTCAGCCCCCGCAAAGCACTAGGATTACAAGTGTGAGCCACTGCACCTGGCCACAAGACTTAGGACTTCTATTTAACCTGAAGTAGACTCCAACAAACTGTTTCTCATGCTTGGTAGCACACTATATTCCCAGCGTCTCATCTGCAGGACTCAGAGCCTGGCCTTTCCTACCCAAGTAAACAAGAAGACCATTTGTGAGATTGATGACGAGAAGGGCGCAAGAGATTTGAAATGGAATAAAATTATGTTTTAGGAAAGTAGTCCATTAATCTTTTACAAATAGGATGCAATCAATTTCTGGTTAAGCTGTTTAAAATATCCAGTTCACTTTATAACGTGTAGTTTAGTTGTCAGAAACAATCATGTGTTTTATTTCTTACTATTGAAAACCTTGCGTGCTTACTAAGGAATAAAAGCATCCTAAGATATTAAAGCTCCTGCCCATTAGAGGCACAGGGATGTGTATAGTTTATTAGTGGCATGAGCATCACTGGACTAGGATGCTTCTGACACAGGACTGTGTGCTGTCTTGACTCTGTGTTAGGTGAGGCACCACAGAGGGGGTCATGATTATGAATCTCAGTTTCCCAGTGTATGAACAGGGCAAGAAAATACCTACATCCAGGAATTGAAAGAGATAATATACATGCACATGTGGATGTACCTCCAGCACATTCTCCACGTGCTCTACAAGTGGTTATGCACTGAAAAATTATTTGTCATCTTGGTAACCAAATCTATTTTCAAAACGATGCTTATCAACCTAGAGGATCTGTAGGGGTTTTACCAAACTGCTTTTAGCAGGAACTTGAAGAACTGTGGTGCTGTGTGTGGGCACCGCAGCCACTTGGTAAAGCTGGGGATCTCATTTCTATGCAGAGGATTTGCTACAAAGGGTCGCCTGTGTGGAGAGCATTTCCCTGCTTATTCTATTACCTGGAGGAAGCAGCACCAGATGAAATACATGGTCAAGCTTTCTAATGTCAGGGTGCTCTATTCCAATTCTCAGATTTAAAAATGTACAGTATCCACTCTAAGTTAAAAGCCAAACCTTGACTGTAACCAATTGCAACAGTGTTTATGTCACTGTTTGAAATAAGCTTCTGTAAGAAGAGCACACTTCTCAGATTTGCCTATTTGCTTGGATTTATGTAGTACTAGCTGGTGACAGCTGGACACAGCTGACTCAAAGACACATTTAATCACCTCGTTTGTTTTTTGTTTTGTTTTGTTTTGTTTTCCCTGGTGAGATTATGTTACAAATTCTATAGGCCACATACTTATTTGCCTAATACTGAGAAGGCCTAAAACACTAGATTCAAAAACCCCACAGTCTATCCGGCTCACGTATACTCATTGAGCTTACAAATACTTTAAAAAAAACCATTTTCTTTGTATATTAAAAAAATCATAATACTTATTTTTATATACACACATACACACATACAAAAGTGTTCAATGCGGACCTATATACACATACAAAAAATGTTAAATGCAGACATACAAAATTTAAAAACCAAAACCACGTAGATATACACTGAAATTCAGCACAGAAGCAAGCCTGCCCTTTCCATATTAAATACTATCCTAATGTACAAAGTATACACAGTTGGTAGCACCCAAAGCGCTCATAATACCGCACCGATGTTTATTCAATGCCCTGTCAGCTTTTATTTAATACGGTGATATAAGACTAGGAGTACAAAAGGTCAGTGAGCGTAGGAAGATGCGTGTCCTTCCTGAACTTTTCACAACTTCAATCATTGCTCGTTTCGTTGTTGCTTTAAATATATATATATTTTCTCAATTACAATATTTATTAATGGTTCTGACTGCAAAAACCAGGTGGATTTTTTTTTTTTTTCTCGAGACAGTATCTTGCTTTTTCTCCCAGGCTGGAGTGCAGTGGTGCAATCATAGCTCACAGCAGTCTCCATCTCCTAGGTTCAAGCCATCTTCTTACCTCAGCTTCTGGAGTAGCTGGGGCCATATGTGCATACCATGCCTGGATGTATTTTTAATCTTTTAATTTTTTTGTAGAGACTGCGGATGTCACTATATTGTCCAGCCTGGTCTCGAACTGATGGCCTCAAGAAACTCTCTCACTTTTGCCTCTTAAAGTGCTGGCTTTACAGGTGTGAACCCCTGTGCCGGCCTGGAATTGCATTTTATTGGCATACCAACATTAATAATGATCACAAACAAATCCCCTCTCTACCATCACCTACACCCAAATCCCCTCTTTACCCTCATCTGTATTTCCAAATACCTACTTACAACAATGTCAGTTCTGTGTCAGTCAACAGAATATTTCCGTAAAGGGCCAGGGGCATGAACATATTTCAGGCATTATGGGTCACGTGGTCTTTGTTGGAAACTGTTCAACTTTGCAGGTGCATTTGGCAAGTGAATGGCAGTTGTGTTCTAACACTTTACGGACACTGAGATTTTAATTTTATATAATCTTCCTGTGTCACATAATATTTACTTTTTGATTTTCTTTTTTCATTCACTTAACAATGTAAAAGCCATTCTTAGCTGACGGGCCAGCTTTGGCCTACAGGTAATAGTTTGCCGACCCCTGCTTTAGTATATATGAGGTGATTTGTAAAAATACTGAGCTAGAAGGTAATTAGATGATGCATAACAGCCTAAGTTTCACACAAATTCATTTTATTTTTTGAGACACAGTTTCCCTCTGTAGCACGGGCTGGAGTGTAGTGGCACAATCTCAGCTCACTGTAACCTTCACCTCCCAGGTTCAAGTGATTCTTTTGCCTCAGCCTCCCGAGTAGCTGGGATTACAGGCGCATACCACCACACCGGGCTAATTTTTGTATATTTAGTAGAGATGGGTTTTCTCCATGTCGGCCAGGCTGGTCTCAAACTCCTGATCTCAGGTGATCCCCCCACCTCAGCCTCCCAAAGTGCTGGGATTACAGGCATGAGCCATCACACCCAACCCTTCACAGATTCCTTTTATAGAAAAGAAAGGGCGAGGGCTTTTTATCAATTATACAATTGATATTCCATGATGAAGCCATTCAAATGAATTGCACCCCAAAGTCATTTTTGTACACAAATTTCCTGATCTGACCTTTGAGTTAAACACATGTCCATAGCCTTTTGTTGTTTGTTTGGGAAAGGGGGTTGTTCTTGCTTTGGTCTTGCCAGTTAGACAAATGCTCACTTCTTGTTTGTGTCGTTTATTTGGAAAAAGGGGCTGTTCTACATGAAACCTGGCCTTAGAACTGTGTGTTATTCCAGTGCTGTCTACAGGGCTGGGAACTAATCTTATAGCTCTCATTTGACACAAAGTTGATGCTATAAACACAATTGTTTCTTCATTACAAAGCACATGATTTAAAGGAAGTTGATTACTATTCAAATTAGTAGATGCAAATGTGAACTTCCTGACAATTTGATGTTTCAGTTAAGATTTAGAGGAAAATAACTCAACTGAATGGCTTTGTGGTAGGCAGAATCATACCCCCTACAGACAGATGCCCAAGGCCTGAGGTCCTTCTCCCCAGAGACAGTACATGTGTCACCTGAGCTGGCTCATGAGTGTTTTGCAGAACAATGCACTTACTGGGCTTGGGATGGGGAGATTTTACTGGATTACTCAGTGGGCCCAATGTAAAGAAGATCCTTCAAGTGGAAGAGAGAGGCGGGACCGGAGGGTCCCAGGAAGAGAAGCCCGTGGACGAAGATTAGAGTGATGCACTGAGAGCTGCACCCTCCTGACTGACAAGAAAGCGGCCGACGTCTTTGGAATTGGAAATGGCAAAGAAACAGCTTTTCCCACCGTCTCCAGAGAGGAACGCGGCCCAGCTGACACTTGATTTTAGAGGACAGATTTCTAATCCACTTACTGAAGACAATAAACGTGTGTTGTTTTAATCCATCGTGTTTGTGTGAATTTGTTATGGCCACAATAGAAAGCAAATCTCTTGATGAGATGTATACATTAAACATGTATAGCTTTTATATGTCAACCATACCTCCAAAAAGTGGCTTAAAACAAACCAGAAATACAGCCTTTAATCCGTATATCCCATTTTTCATTCTAGAACAATCCTGAAGAAAAAGACAGAGAAAGAAATACACTAGAATGTGACACCATTCTTATCTATCCATAACCTTAGCGAATCCATGCAGTTTAAACCCCTTCTGTAATGACCAGCGACTGAAGGTCTACCCCTGTTGGACTGAGGTTTCCTGGAAGTCTCCCACCGATGATAGCCAAGCTTCTTTTAAGTCTGCTGGATTTGGTTTTCTAATAAACAGATAGTTTGGTAAATGAAAGGGAGAAATTATGTGGCCAGTGGCGGAAAACTGGCATGAACAGAGAGCACAAGATTCAAAGCAGAAACCTTTAAAAGAGAATGGCGGACCGGACGCAGTGGCTCACTGCTGTAATCTCAGCACTTTGGGCGGCCACGGTGGGTGGATCACCTGAGGTCAGGAGTTTGAGATCAGCCTGGCCAACATGGAGAAACCCTGGCTCTACTAAAAATACAAAAAAAAAACAAAACAAAAAAAAAAAAAAAGCTGGGCATGGGGGTGGGCACCTATAATCCCAGCCAGCTACTTGGGAGGCTGAGGCAGGAGAATCGTTTGAACTGAGGAGGCAGAGGATGCAGTGAGCCAAGATCACACCATGGCACTAAGAAAAAGAGACAGAGGGAGAGAGAGGGAGGGAGGGAGGGAGGGAGGAAGGAAGGGAGGGAGGGAGGGAGGGAGAAAGAATAGGGGAAATAATGGTAGGGACCAACCAACGTCTTTGTGCATTAATTTGCCACGCACTGACAGTTTTCTCTCCTGATGTCTTAGAAACACAGGGCACATGCCTGGGGGAACCAAGCAGAGCTTGCCAGGTCAGGGACATTGGGTCTTACAAAAGAAGGGGGTTGAGCAGTGACAAGAAGAATAGCACAGAGTAACAGGCTGAGAAAGGGTCTTCTGAAGGGAACTTTGACATGCTCTATTTCTGGAGCATCTCAATCTAGGTCAGGAAACCCACAAAGCCATTCAGTGTGAATGTTGAACAGCTCCTTTAGAAATGGCAAAAGGAATTGGCTGTTCTCGCTTTTTTCCCCGAAGAATGCCAAATTAAGCAATTTAAAGCATTGCCAAATTCATTTCTTTCAAAGGATTCAACTGGGTTTTGCTTCTGCTAGGAGTAAAAATAAATGGAGGACTCATGGGATCCTTACAGTTACGATGACCTCCTTTGAGCTTAAATAGAACAGGCCAGTCTGTTTCTCTTTCTCCAAATAATTGTACCATACATTTCAGGATTCTATTTATAACATACTCCTACTCATTTTTCCATGAAGCTCCCTCAGCCTCACTTTTCTCAGATGGGATATAACACATTGTTCTAACATTTTACCGCACTCTGTATCTGTGACTCATGCATTTTGCTTATGTGACTTGCAAAATGTAGAGTCAATTTATGGGGATAATTTTCTAAAATGCATTTGGAAATGCTAATGGTTTGTGATATTGCTTTGTTTGAGTACTTCTCTTACATTAAGCCAGATTTCTTATGTCTTTAGAAAGTCATCAGAGAAATATCTGGGGGTTCCTCTGTAGTTAAATCTCTTTAGCTATGATGACTCAGAAGCCAGAAAGCATTACTGCTATTGAGAGAGACTTTAAATGATCTCACCTCACTGGGGGGACTAAGAAATGTAATAGACCTATTACTTGGAAGAGACCAGCTGCATGTCAATTTGGGGAGAAAGTCATATAAAAGATATGCTTTTTTTTTTTTTTTTTTTACATTTTGTGGACATGCAATAGAAATGATGTGAACTGTGGTGTTTCATTATCTCTGTTTGTGAAAATTAAATAGAACAATCTGATCAAACAGAGAGTTCCTGACATACTATGTTTTGAATTGGCTGTTATTCACATTGCAAGTGAAATCAGCTCTCTCGTGAACATGTTTCGAGTTTACACGACTGTTCTAACTCTTATTTTGGGGTTTAGGAAAAGTGACAATGAAATAAAAAGTAGTTCTTATCTTGCAAGAACATGAAAAATGATGAAAAGAGGCTCTATGTGAGTGTGTGTGTGTACACACATACAAATACAGACAATTATACCCAGATGGAAATATATATGTACACATACACAGACACATACACATATTTACCTAGTTATCAATGTCTTTAGAACTTTAATATGAAAGTTTTGTGCACACATATATACTATCAGGGGAAAAGCAACCGACAACAATGAAACAAAATAAAATAAAAACACCCATATGGTATATTTAAAAGTGTACCATACAAGACCCTTCATTCAACAGTTCTTTAATAAAAAACTACCTCTTCCTTTCTTCCTTCCTTTCTTCCCTCCCCCATCCCCTGCTTTCTACATCCTCCCTCTTGCTTTTTTTTCCCTCTCCTCTCCTCTCCTCTTCTCCTCTCTTTCTCTCTTTCTCTCTTTTCCTCTTTTCTTTCTGTCTTTCTGTCTTTCTCAGATGCAGTTTCACCTTTTCACCCAGTCTGGAGTGAAGTGGCACGATCTCAGCTCACTGCAACATCTCCCCACCAGGTTCAAGCCATTCTCCTGCCTCAGATTGCTGAGTAGCTGGCATTATAGGCACACATCAACAACCCTGGCTAATTTTTGTATTTTTAGGAGAGATGAGGTTTCACTATTTGGCCAGGTTGGTCTCGAACTTCTTACCTCAGGTGATCTACCTGCCTTGTCCTCTTGAAGTGCTGAGATTACAGGCATGAGCCATCATGCCCAGCCAAAACTACTGCTTTCTATGAGACATTTCTTCTACTTGGCATGGAATTCATAATTGTCTCTGGAAAAAAGCTTCTTTCTCCCTGACAATGATTTTTCTCCCTCTGGCTCTCTCTTTCCTGGGCACACTCTCTGAGGCTCCATCACAATCCACACCAATGGCCATAACGAACCCTCTTGGTACCATCATCCACTCCCATGACTCCAGCCACCACCTTTAGCTTTGTCCATGTGCCCTCCTATAGTCCATCTTTATGAAAAAATACTTTCTAGTGTCCTGAGCCCTCTCACTCACTCTAGCTTGGCTCACTCCACTTTCCAGCCTTCCCAGGCACACACCACCCCATTCCCTGCTTTCTACACTCGGAGCCAGTCGACTTCTTGCAGGGTGCCATTCAAAGCCCTACGTGTCTTCCTGGCTCACATCATCCCATGGGCTGTCCCTCACCTGGAGATCAGCAGAAGCATCTGCCCTTCATCCCACCTGCTCTGCATCTGCCTGGTCCTTCCTGACCTCCTTTAAATTTCAAATCATATGCTGCATTCTCAGGGAAACCCACTCTGACCTCTAAGATCAGACTACTTCTTCTTGGCTATCCCCTCTCCTGGCACCTCAGACTTATCCTTTGCAGACATTTTCAATATGGTAATGACTGGGTGCAAGGAACATGGTTGTGCTTTGATCTAGGATAGGCTCAGGTAGGGTACTTACATCCTGCATGACTCAGCGAGTTTGTAGCACAAGCATATAATTCCACTTGTTATCACAGCCATGTAGCCATAGCATGGGAAAGCCATGGCTTGGCTCTAACTCACTATCGTCTGTAAATGGTATAATTGCCCTGCTGACATTGTACAGGCATGCTGGTACCCAGAGAAAGAGAGAGAACCAAAGCTGTCCATCTGCAAAGATGTACAGAGGGGAGCCAGGACACAGCTAGACTCGGCACCTGCCCAGACAGAGAAAGAGTTAAGCTGTTGACCTTGAAGGCAAGGGAGAGCTGGCCGCACAGCTGGGTGTGGGAGCTGCCAGGCTAAGCAGCCGAGACAGGGTGGACAGTGTGAGGAGGTTGCGGATGAGAGCTGCTGCAGAATATAATCATCTCACCTGCCTACGCCCCACCGAGTGTGTGGGAAGAGATGGTAGGGGCAGACCTGTGTTACTTATAGTTAAATGAGTACAGGCTTGCTTTGCTTTTTATACACTGAGATTTGTGCCACAGATCATATCCAAACTATGGTGCAGTAAAATAAAAGCAGAGATCCAGTGGTAACAGGAGGCCTGTGGTGAAGACCCTCTGAGAGCACCCTATAAACGCGGAACGCTCGATGTGGCTGCAGAGCAGAAAAAAACTGCTTGGTCCCACGACTCTTCCTAACATAGACTTTATGTGAGGATCTCGTAAAGTAAGCTTAGGCAAAAGACTCTGGGAAGGAATGCAACCTCTGCTCACAAGATTTGGGAGGGTCTTTGCAGATGGGAGCTGGTAAGGGCAGAAAGCCTTACAGGGCAGAGATCACCGGAACGCCATAGGCTCTGCCTATATTCTCAGCATATGGAGCAATTCCGATTGCTCTGTGTCCAAGAAGCTTGGGAGATAAAAACCCCTTGATGCATTGCGTGTGGTCAGACCTCATGGTGCCTTGTACATTGCACCTCTCTTGCCAAAACACCTGGATAGACAATGGGTGGTAAAACCTCAGCACCCCTAGTTATCATTTCTTAGGAGAACCACATTTGCTATTGAATGCTGCAGACACATGCTCTTCCTCTGGCTATCTTCCTCCCCAGCTCCCTCCCCACAGCCTGTAAGATTAACAAGATAATGCACCCAATAAAAGCTCACGAAGCCTAGAGCTCAATGCCATCACATATCACCCTGCAAGAGTGCATTGGACCCCTGGACCCACGCTGTAAAATTCTATTCTTGTGTCTTTGTCTTTGTTTCTTTTCTCACTCCCTCATCACTGCTGGGACACGGGCACCCACATAGAGGGTTGGGCTGGTTCCCAACACGAGTGTTCTTTCTGCTCAGCCACCCACTCCCTTCAGACCTCAACATGACATTTGGTGTAGTCGTGAACCAGACACTTGGTGATTTGTTTAGTTATTTGCTTAATGTTAGTAGTTCCTGTGAGACTTGAAGCCTGTCCTAGTCTCTCTGGCACGTAGCAGTGGGCTGGGGATGAAGTAGGCACTCAATGCACCTTGGAGGGATCAGCTGAAGAGGTCTCTTCACCCACACTCCCAGAGCCCTAAGGCCAGCCCCACATTATAAAGTGGAAATGACTACATGAAACCCTTAATGTTACGATGCCAGCTAGAATGTTATGATGCCAGTTAGGGTGCCAATAGTTCGGATATTTTGTCTTCTCCAAATCTCACGTTGATATGTGATTGACAGTATTGAAGGTGGAGCCCTGTGGGAGGTGTCTGGGCAATGAGGGCGGATCTCTCATCAACGAATGGCTGGTGCCTTCCCCATGGAAATGAGTGAGTTCTCCTAATTTACTCCAGAGCTGGTTATTTAAAAGAGCTTGGCACCTCCTCCTCTCCTCTCTTTTGCTTTCCCTCACCCTGTGACCGACTGTGCCCCCTCTACCTTCTGCTGTGAATAAAAATTTCTTGAGGTCCTCGCCAGAAGCCAAGCAAGCACTGGCACCATTCTGGTACAGCTGTGGAACTGTGAGCCAAATAAACCTCTTTTTTTTTTTTTTTTAATAAGTAAATTACCCAGTCTCAAGTATTCCTATATAGCAATGCAAAACAAACTGATACAAGTGTCTGTGTGGCTATAGTTGGATACTGTCATAGTTGGATAAACCCTGTGCCTTTATAGGATGAACCTAGAGAAGTAAGGAGATAAACAGTGGTAGGACAATGACTAGGGCTCCTTATTCTCAGAGGACCCAGGTCCCTTCATGCACACATAATTCTCAGGACAGCATTCACACAGAATGATTTGAATGGACTTCCTGGACGCCTTAGACTCCAGCACCCATGACTGGACATGCCTTCTCTCCTTATCTTAATAACCCCTACAGGAATCAAAAGACCCCCCTAACCCACCTGCCCTACAAATGGCCTCCATTCCCACTCCCCACATCTGTCTCTTCAGCAGGTGTTGAGCACACAGCCACCCCTTGTTTCAGAATTTCTGGAGGCCACAGGTTCTCAGATGTATCTTTCTGGTTGCACCCCGAAAGACATGACTGCAGTGGACCGAAGCAGGGTTCGGGGAGAGGATGGCACACCCTCACTCCATGGACTCTTCATTTACATTAGCACCATGCACATTCTGTCACCAAGTCACATGCGTTTCACCTGCTTTGCTTCTCCCTTGTTTTCCAGCCACACACTGCCCGTGTTCCAGTCCAAATCCCAGTGTCTCTGCTCGTGCTGCAGGAAAAGTCTCCTGAATGCATTTGTGCTCCCTGCCCCTCTCGCCTCTACACCACACAGTGTAACTCCGACGTGAACTACCACAAACACAATCAAACATTTACAAACAGCCTATGCGTGCGAGACGCGCTAGGGTCTGAAGACGCACGTGTGAGTGAGCAGCGTGGCCCTGAGGGACTGAAGACACACCCACGGCGTCACCACGTGGGGAGGGCAGGTTGCTGTGAGTGTCTGCAAGAGGAGATTTAGACTTCTCTTGGAACGACGGTCCCGCTGGAGATGTGATAGACACATTGTGACCTGCTGTGTGCCCGGGAAGCTCATTATTTACAGCAGCAATCGCCAAGCTAAAAATTCACGGTGAAGCCCAGCCTAAGTCACAGCACCAGCCTTTCCTCTCTTCTTCTTTCTCTTTTCCTTTTTTCTTTCCTTTCCTTTCTTTTCCTCTTCTCTTTTCCTCCTTCCTTCCTTCCTCCCCTCCCCTCTCCTCCCCTCTCCTCTCTTTCTTCTTTTTCTTTTCTTTTCTTCTTCTTCTTCTTTTTTTTTTTTTAATGGAGTCCTACCCTGTTGCCCAGGCTGGAGTGCAGTGGCACAATCTCAGCTCACTGCCACCTCTGACTCCCTGTTCAAGTAATTCACCTGCCTCAGCCTCCCGAGTAGCTGGGATTATAGGCATGCACCACCACGCCCAGCTATTTTTTTTTTTATTTTTAGTAAATAAAAATAAAAAACGGGGTTTCATCAGGTTACCCAGGATGGTCTCAATATCCCAACCTTGGGATCGACCCACCTCAGCCTCCCAAAGTGCTGGGATTACAGGCGTGAGCCACCGCGCCCGACCTGGGCTCACTTTTGCCTGTGTAAATCCTTCCCAAATGCCCAAGGTGTTTCAAAAGACATCCCTTCCAAAGACCTTTCCCACCTTGTCTTTAATAGACTTAAACACTCCTACATTTACAGCGTTGGTTCCATAGATTTCCCTGGAAATGACAACATGTCCTACGTTATCGGTGGTGGTGTGGAGGTCTCCCTCACCTCTGCAGTCCGAGCCCACCGACGGTACTGGTGCCATCTCAGCCATCTTCCTCTTCCTTGAAGTATTCTGTATTCTCCGCTAGAGCCTGAACAAGTCTTTTTTTTTTTTTTTTTTCCTTTTTTTCTTTTTTTCTGAGATGTAGTGTTGCTTTGTCACCCAGGCTGGAGTGCAGTGGCACAATCTCAGCTCACTGCAGCCTCTGCCTCCTGGTTTCAAGGATTCTCCTGCCTCAGCCTCCCGAGTAGCTGGGACTAAGAAATACAAAAACTAGCCACGCCTGGCTCATGTTTGTATTTCTTAGTAAAGATGATGTTTCATCATGTTGGCCAGGTTGGTCTCGATCAACTGACCTTGTGATCCCGCCTCAGCCTCCCAAAGTGCTAGGATTACATGTGTGAGCCACTGGGCCCAGCCCTTAATAAGTCATTTCTAAACGATTTCTTTACATTTATTTTTGATCCCACTGTACGTTATTAAGGGAAGTGAACCCTAAGGTGATAAAGCGTTAAGAACAGTAAGAGAACACTGCTCTCTTCTTCTCACACACAGCGGCTTCCCACCAGCACTGCAGCCTTGAACCGGGGGTGCCCAGTGGGTCAGGTCTGGCATCTTCCTTGTGTTTGGCCCAGCATAGCTCCAGAGTCCAAAGGGTGGAGACAGGTCTCAGGAATCCAGTGGGGATGCACCTTCATGGTGGGGGAAGCAGCACTTGTGAGAGTCAGGGCCCCAGAGTCCACCTCAAACAAGAGAGACTTGAGAGAAGGCTGCAGAAATGCCGGCGAAGCCAGCAAATGAGGCATTAGGAACTAACCCAGAGGTCAGGCAGAGAGGATCATTTGGGAGCGGATGTGACAAACCCTGTCTTCTGAAGCTTAAGGGGTACGTGCCAGGGAATTGCTCAGCACTCAAGCCTGGGAAATGGCTGGGACAGACAAGTAACTCAGTAAGACATTCCAAAGACGGTGGTTCTGACGAAATTTCTCTGTGGGCACATGCTCTGGGCCTCCTACCCACAGAAGGGATGATGAGGCCAGTACAGGAAGCTGCTTCCGCCAGTGGTGAACTTTCCTCTGCTGGACGAGAGGAATGTCATGCCCCACCTCGCAGGCCTCTCAATGTTGGAGGTCCCTCCATGGGTGACGCAGATCACACGGGTGTTCAAAAGCTTGGTTCCAACAAGCCAATCTGGATCCAAGTCAGTGACCTGGAAAACGAAAGCTCCAGCTCCTGTTTCTGATCCTCGGCGCTATCCAACGTCCTGGCACCTGGGTTACTACTATCTGTGAAGACAGGCCTCTGAGGTTTACCAGCAGGAAGAAACAAACAAGCAAGCCTTTGCCTCCTGAAATACTTGGACATTTGAAAGAGCTGACGGTCGGGACTAGGCATGGGTGAGTATCCACATCATTTTCTGGTTATCAAAAAAAAAAAAATGCAGTGTCTCCAAGTGCAAAGATTTCTATAATAAATTCCACATACAGTCAATATTCAAAGACTGGTAACAATGAAAAAAATTTTATAAAACCATGATAACAATTTGTTTTGGGATCACTGATCATTTTCTCTTTATTATTTTTAGCATACATATTCTTTATGACATCATAAAACACAAAAACAAAAAACATTTTTCTCCTTCATTTTGAGGCATGAACAAGTCTTATTCTAGCTCATTCCAAGATGCTGAAATGAGTCTACCATTTTCTTTTCTCTAATAAATGTCTTACATCACTTGATAGACTGAGGGAGACCTTATTCAATCTGTTGGTAAGATAGACAAGGAGCACCATGGTTACAGATACGCCCTGTCAAATGCAATCACATGGGTCCCCAGGCGAAAAGACCAGCAGTGCCACATCTGAGATCACATGAGCTCTGATAACTCCAGAGCTCTTCAGTCACGTTTCAGCATCACTGTCTGGCTCCTGCAAACCCACTTAAACCTCACTCAAGTGCAGCAGACGTGGGGTTCTGCTGAGGCTGCCACATCTCCAGCTGGTCTGTCTGCGATGTGTTCTCAGATCACGCTGCCATCGTAGCAAGCAAGCTCCTTCCATGCACAGGCTCTGGACTGAGGCTGAGGGGGCAGCTCAGGCTCTCTTAGGGAAGCTGGCCCCCTTTCTCCTCATCCTTCGTGCTCTGCAATGGTGTGGTCATTACAAACACAGATGGTGGAGTTGTGGTGACCTGGGTTCAGACACATCATGTCCCTTCCCATCTGGGTGACCTCACGCCTTTACTCAGCCCTCCTAGACCTCAAAATTGTTCGTTGTGTGAATAATGAGACCTGCTACAGCAGACTGCATGCTGCTGCTGTCCTATCAAGCATCTTTTTCTGCTTCCTCCAACCTAACTAAGGCTTAGATTTTGCTCTGATCCTCACTGTATCCTACAACAGCCCAATCTGATTGCCGACCTTATCCACATACATTTGTGTATGGATCTGTCTCTCAGCTGTGTCTTATAACCACGTGCATACATATTCACGCAATACATACCGTATGTGATCTATGGTATACAATGTAATACCTATATATTATCTGATCTTATACACTGTATGTCTACATATACTTAGGGTTAAAAGAAGAGAACCCTAAGATGATCAAGTATCAATGACACTCAGAGAACACAGCTCTCATTTTCTCATGCACAGTGGCTTCCACCAGCCCTGGAGCCTTGCATGTGGAAATGCCCAGTGGGTCGGATCTGGCATCTGTATATAATCTATATAATATGATAATATTGTATATAATAATATATAAATACATGTGTATTTATTTACATATCATGTTAAAAAGTTGAAAAGTTTCTCAACTTGTTAACATTTTTCCAGTTTCCCTTCATGATGAGAATATTGTATCCTTGGAAGCTCATCTTCAGTATGACCAGGAAAAAAACAAGCATCCAGCCACTAAGGAGAAACACTTCCGTAGGTCCATGTTTGTAAGTATTTTAAACTGATTACTCATCGTATCCAGAAAATACAGTTCCAACATATTTTTTTTCTGAAAATTTCAGACTTTTAAATATTTCAAATGTCTTTACTGCTCCAAACTCCAGGCAATACACCTGGCATACTATATGAAATCAGTCTTTGACCCTGAGTATAGGCAGTTACAATCCGTCTGCTTTAGAGTCATATATTTAAAGGCAAGCCAAAACGTGTTTCTTCGAAGATAGCAGAGAGGGAGTGGGCAGTGAGGTCGGAGAACTCAAGTCCACAAATGAAGACAGTCTTTAGGAAGAGTGGCTACTGTCACAGATGAGCACACAGTGACCAGCTGCAGCAAGGCAGAAACACATCCCCTGGCCAAGTGAAAACCAGGATTTAGCCAGGCAGTTGATTCTGCTTCCCACTCAGTGAATAATCCAACCTAATTGTGGAAGCTCATCTCCAATATGATTGGGAAATCCCAAGCATCCAGCTTTTAAGGAGAAATATTTCTTTAGGTCAATCTATGTTTATAAATATTTTAAATTGATTATTTATGGTATCCGGAAAATACAATTCCAACATATTTTTTTCGGAAAATTTCTAGTTATGCCATAAACAGGAACATAAAATAGAATGATGTAATTTATATGAAAGTCCAAATGGCTCAGAGCACAGCTAAACAGAAACAAGAGTACTTTGGGTTCAACATGGAGTGAAACATCAAATAGAAGCAGGAACTGACCATGTTTTATTTTCGCTTGTTTCAGTGCTCAGAACTTCTAAGTGTTGTGTTACTGCTCCTTTCCAGCCAGTCTAGCTGAGGTATATGATTTATTAACACACAAACCAAACCAGCGTATCCCATGTTACCAACACGCTCTCAGAAATGGTAAGGCTTGTCCTAAGTTTTGCCAGCAACTTTCGAAACCATTATTTCCTTGGTGGATAATCCAACACAGCAATTGCACAGGCTTTAGGAAATGTCCATCCTAAAGCACTGTGTCTTTGAAAGCGGGTCCACTTAGCATTCACCGCTTTTCAAGAATCTGCTGAGTCCCGATGGAAGGTGAATCCAGCGGGAAAGGCCAGGGGATTTCTGCACAGCAGGCTCACAGCACACATGGGGAGGGCGTTAGTTGCTTTTAGACAGGAAGGTGTGGTTTGTTAGAAATTCAGTCTGGAGGGCCGGGTGCAGTGGCTCACGCATGCAATCCCAGCACTTCGGGAGGCCAAGGCAGGAGGATCATGAGGTCAGGAGATTGAGACCATCCTGACTAACATGGTGAAATCCTGTCTCTACTAAAAATACAAAAAATTAGCTGAGTGTGGTGGTGCATGCCTGTAATCCCAGCTACTCAGGATGCTGAGGCAGGAGAATCGCTTGAACCCAAGAGGCAGAGTTTGTAGTGAGCTGAGATCACGCCATTGCACTCCAGCCTGGGCGACAGAGCAATACTCTGTCTCAGAATAAAAAAAAAAAAAAAAAAGAAAAGAAAGAAATTCAGTCTGGAAAAGTCAGAGTTGAGGGAATTAATTAAAGAGATGACTTTTCCTTATTAGTAACTGCAGAGTCAAACTGATTAAAAGATGAATACTTATAGCTTCCCCTTGCCATTATTCCATGAGCTTTTAGTGTTCACAGCCATGCTGGTGGGACTTACTCCACACAAAGGCAATTTGATCATCACCACGATTCCTCTGTATACAGCAGTAAAAAAACTTATCGGTTAAATAGTGGTCTTCAGTTAAAATCATTTTCAGAAAAATTGCAAATATGTTAAAAGAAAGTTGTACCAAATTAGGTCACAATATCCATTAAATATTATGTTAAAAAGCATTCAATGACACAAAGTAATATTTCAGATAGATCCAATTCAGTGTAAAGTGACAGCCTGAACTCTTACTTTTTTTCTACCACAGCTGATGAGAAATAGAGGATAAGAAAAAATATAATATTAAAATTAGTGACAAAAATACATGTAATTTTCTATATGCTTTCCTTTAGAGATAGGTATAGGCAAATATAAAAGTGATGTATCTATTTACGTATCATTTAAAATCCACTTTTTTCCATTAAGAGAATATTATAGCTCTTCACATATCAATATGTATATGATTTGTGAATTCCGTGAACTATTCCATTGAATGAACAGCCCATTACTTATTTAACCAATGTCCTATTACGGCAATTTGGTATTATTTCTGATAGTTTGATGAATTTTATAGTACACCACCTTATGATGAGTATGTTTTGAATCAGCACTTTTATTTCACAAGATCGATTCCTAGAAGTAAAATGTCTGGGTCAAAAGGGATGTAGTTCCTCAAGACTTTAAAAAAAAAATACCTATTGCAAAATTGCCCTTTATAAAAAAGTAGGCTTTGGGAAGAAGCCTTTGAAAGGTACTCTGTGAATTTGTACAGTGATCTACTTTTGGTTCCTTTTTTTAGATTCGGCCCATTTTCTACCTTTGCTGTGGTCTCTGAGCAGGGAAGGCTTGTGTCTCTATTTGTAGACTGCTCCCTCGTTTCCATCAGAGCCACTGGTGCACCTGTCTCCAGCAGGTGACTGAAGGATACCAGAAGTTCTGACTTACGCTGCACTCACAGGAGTCCCTCTGCTACGACCCTGAAATGTTTCTACACATCAATTCTCTCCTTGGTGCAAGAAAATACCAGAAGTGGCCGGGCATGGAGGCTTATGCCTGTAATCTCAGCACTTTGGGAGGCCAAGGTGGGCAGATCACCTGAGGTCAGGAGTTCCCAACATGGTGAAACCCCGTCTCTACCAAAAATACAAAAATTAGCCAGGCATGGTGGTGCATGCCTGTAGTCCCAGCTACGAGGGAAGCAAGGCAGGAGAATCACTTGAACCTGGGAGGTGGAGGTTGCAGTGAGCCGAAATCATGCCACTGAACTCCAGCCTGCGCAACAGAGCTAGACTCTGTCCAAAGGAAAAAAAAAAAGCAAGAAAGCAAGAAAGCAAGAAAGAGAAAGAAAATACTAGGAGCACTAAGAGACCCCTCACACATGCAGAACAGCCATAAATGCCAGGTCTGAAAGAAAAATTGTTTTGAGCGCTTTTCCCCCATCCTGACTGACTGTCGCCTCAACACCTTGTGGTTTAATTTCATGTCACCGTAGCCATGATGGCGGCTTTTTGTCTCCCTTTCATTACCTACTCCATTCCCCACCAAACCCACACTTCACTGCAGTGTTCCTTTATACTCTCTCAACCATTATGTATTTAGCAGCTGACCAAAGAAAACAAAAAAAGGAAAAATAAACTGTGTTATAGCTCATATTTGTAGTCTTATAACATTTTCCAGGATTAAATTAATCATTTTCAGATAGCCTGGTGAATCTCCCATTTCATCCATTTCAATAGGAGGTAAGCAGAAATTTCCCTATCTCTCTCTCTCTCGTGTGTGTGTGTGTGTGAGAGTGTGTGTGTGTGTGTGTGTGTGTGTGTGTGTTCATTTGCATGTCTGTGTAGACAATAGTCTTGGGGATATTGTATTCTCAGGGTCTTGGAAAATTGTATTCGAATTGTGAACAAAAAATAAGACATTTTAACACAATGGAATTATGACTTGGTGCATTTTGGGGAAAACAGATGTCTCATCATTTTGGGGCCACAGCTACTTTGGGGTTTGAAATCCTGCTTGGCTCCCTGAGCCACTCTGGCCTTTGAGTTTAGGTCCAGAGGCTTCACCTGCTGGTGCTTCTGGAAGCCTTGCTTACTCACAGGGATGACAGACAAAGAAGAACGCTTTGAAATTCAGGCGGCACTGCTTCACGCTCTGCCAAAAGAGCTTACAAAGGAGAGTTTTCATTCAAAATGCTTTTGCAGAAAGTGCTTTTCTCAGTTGCTGGAGGAGGCAAGCAGGGCCAGGCCAATTCTCAAGCTCTCAAACACACAACAGATCGGAGTTTCTACACGTGTGCTCATTTAGGTGGCCGAAGAGCATCACCACGGCAGAAACAGCGCCCAGAGCCCTGGAGAGCCTTGGGGGTGGGGAGCCAGCATCAAGTTGGAGGGAGGTGACAGAAGCCAGCCCTGAACCCCCCAGATAGCACAGCACAGGGAGGAGTGAATGGAGAGACCCCTGAAGACTCCAAGGTAAAAGCAGGCACAAACACAAGGTTCAGAGGCATCGAGTGTGTGTTCAAATGGCAGAACTGTGCTCTTTCCATCTCAGGAAAGAACTCTGGGAACCCTCTATCATGAGGCTAAGGGTACATTCAACACATGCTCACTCCATGTCCTCGCTCTGCCCACTTCTGAATCTGCTACAACCCTGATATGACCCAGATATGAGCCAGATAAAAATAGCCCAGAGGCAACTCAACAAGCCGTGTAATGTCTACTGGCATTCAGCAATTACAGCATTTATCCAATTCTGGGCTGGGGAGAATCCATATCCTCTTTTAATGGATCTAAAGAGGAGCTTCTAGTGCGAGCATCTGAGTCTGTCATTACGCTACCAGTCCAGGTGGTTGATACTAGGGTGATTTTGTGTGAGTGCTCTAAACGGTAAATGAACACCCCTTTTCTCCTTGAATCCTCAGAAAGAAGAAAATATTATATATATAATATATATATATTATATATATATATACACACACACATATATCTCATATATTTTCATTATATATATATATATTCATTAAGCAAATAGTTAATGGATGAATGGTCTATAAAGGGCTGTGACAGCCCAATGGAAGCCTGTGTTTAATGCACCTTACAGCACCTGCCAACTCCCTCTTCTGTACCACATTCTTAGTGCATTCAGGGTGACACTAAACATATCACAGATAGAGGCTGACAAAAGACAGACATTTATGGCTCATTGTTTTGGGGGCTGGAGTCCAATATCAAGGTGCCAGTGCATCCCGCTTCTGCGAAGGGCTGGATTGCTGAATCAGAGGCGGTGCCTCCTCCCTGTACCTTCACATGGCAGAAGGGAAGAGGCAGCTCTCTGGGGCCTCTTCTACAAGGACGCTAATCCCATTTATGAGGGCTCTGTCCTCATGACCTCGTCTCTTCCCCAAGGCTCCACCACCTAATAGCATTCTAGGGGGACACAGAACATTTAGACTATGGCGCGTTATCAGATAATTTGTCACCAAAGTGCATAATCAGCTTGTGTTTTAGATTCCTCATGCATAGTTTGAGATAGGTTTAGGTAGAGCTGGGAGGGCAGGGCCTTGTACTGTCACCCACGCTGGAGTTACAGTGGTACAGTCTCAGCACCACAGTGAGGGTTCAAGTGGTTCGGGTCCCACCTCAGCTTGCAGAGCAGCTGGGAATACAGTCCTGCACCACTGTGCCTGGCTAGTTATTGTATTTTCTGTAGATAGTGAGTCTCACCATGTTGCCAAGGCTGGTCTTGAACTCCCGAGCTCGAGTGATCCTCCTGCCTCAGCCTCCCAAAATGCTGGGATTACAGGTGTGAGCCCCACACTCTGACTATAATAGATACTTAGTGAAGACAAAATAAGCGCAGTGTAAATTCTTTGGCAGTTTTATTCAATGCTGGCCTTGCTCTCTATCTGCTGACTCAGGCCAAGAGCATCTTAACTGGTTTCCCACCTTGAAATTGATGAGGAGGAGGGCAAGAGTGATGGGTGGTAACACTAACCCAGAATAAATATAAAGAATAAATGTCATGCAAATGGCAGGCCCATTTACATGCTTCATCAAATCATTATCATTCACTTTCCCCAGCACTGTATTTATTGATTTATTTTTGTTTATTTATTATTTTGAGAAAGAGTCTTGCTCTGTCACCAAGCTGGAGTGCAGTGGTGCGATCTCGGCTCACTGCAACTTCTGCCTCCTGGGTTCAAGTGATTCTCCTGACTCAGCCTCCAAGTAGATTACAGGCACCTGCCACTGCACCCGGCTTATTTTTGTATTTTTAGTAGAGATGGGATTTCACCATGTTGGCCAGGACAGTCTCGATCTCCTGACCTCGTGATCCACCTGCCTCGACCTCCCAAAGTTCTGGGATTATGGCATGAGCAACTGTGCCTGAACTCATATTGTATTTGTTATGATCATTACTATGTTGCTCAGGAAAAAACAAACCAATAAACAAACCGGGGACTTGTGAGGTTAAGTAATTTGCACAGCGCTGCACAGCTAAGAGGAGCCTGTGCCTGGATCAACCCTGCATCTATTTGCCCTTAATTCTTTTACTTACACAGTTGCTGCTCTATCCTATGCATGTTTAATTCTTGAGCTTTGGCCATTTTGCTAAAATACAGGCTGAGTCAGGCAGCTTCTTGTCTAAATGTGTCTGCCGCTCATTCCCTCTTAGGCTTAAGAATAAATTTACGCTGCATAGAACGTTAACTAAAGCCTTTTGTGACCTGCACTTCCTGACCCTTCAACCTTATAATTCTCTCTTATCCGTCATGGTTTGGCTCCAATGCCACTTGCTCTATAAATTCTTACAGATTTCTGCAATCACAATTGAATTCCAATGCATTCCCACAGCATCTGGGTTTCAGAAGAGTGCACAGTGCCTGAGGCGTTATCATATGGCGGTTGTTTGGATGTCTGTCTTCTCCCTGGGATGCAAAACATGAGTTTTTCAAAGGTGCCGTCAGCCTGCTTTGCACCATGATATCTCTGCGGTGCCGAATGTGTGCTTTGTTGTCTGGCTTATAGGACAGAGGGAAGGTTAAATAAATAAACAGAAGATGCCGAATGCATGAATCGGGATTAATCTTTCATTCCCCTCCTTGGCGGACAGAATGTCATCTTTTCCTGCTTTCTCTGTTAATCTTCAGTTGTGAACCTGTTTCAAATTCTCTCTTTGTTGAACTGTAAACAACCTAGCTGGAGACCAGTGAAGAGATCAGTTTGACTAAGGCTAAGCGCAAAAGGATAACACCTTGATTTCTGCTAACTCCAATCTCGGTGAAAGGATGTATATTTACTATGCAGTGAGTGCAATGTGGATGACATGGTGTCAGTTTTTGAGCCATGGCTGTGCTGCCCTCTCATTCTCAAGGGATATGTTCCAAGACTACCAGTGGATGACTGAAACCACAGAGTGCTGAACCCGTATCTACATGTGCTTCCAATATGGTAACCAGCATGGTAACAGAAGAAGCAGGCGGCCCAGACACAGGAAGGCCCTGGACTCGGGACCATTCCCGTTCCCGGCAGCATCAAGCAGGATGCAGGAGATTTCATCACGTGACTCAGAACGGCATGCAATTTAAAACACGTGAACTCTTTATTCCTGGAATTGTCCATGTAATATTCTTAGACTGCTGTTGACCATGTGTAACTGAAACTGCAGATAAGGAGGAACTACTCTATTTATTTCCTCACACCAAACTTAAGTCCAAAAAAGGATTTTGGAAGGCTTGGATAAAACTTTGCAAAACCAGTTAAAAACGAAGGTGATGTTAAACATTGGAAGATCTAAAGACAATGAAAGATACGTGAACAGAAGACAAATCCAGGAGGCAGGTTACGCACTAAAGGTATCCTAGGCATTTGTCTCTGAACCATCCAGCAGATATAGCAAAGCAGGTAACAAGCCCAGGTACCTGTCTCAAAGTGCACGCCAGTTAAAAACAAGTACTTTGAGGAGGGGGCAAAAACAATCATTTATCAATGATACTCATGAAAGGGACACAGAGTGAAGTCATGAATAATATTTCCAATAGCATCCTCATATTAAAAGCATGGAGAATTTTTATAAGAGGGCAACTTAAAATGATTTACAGTGTGGACTCACATGCTGATGCCACAGTGTGGTCCCGTGAAAGTCATAAGCTTTTGGGGAGAGACCCCAGCACAGCCACTGAAACGAGTTCTAGTTCCTAAACGACACACTTAAACACGTATTTCAAACAATGAGAACTGTAAACTTGTTTATTGCCTTACTCTACAAAAGGTCCATGAAACATTGCTGGCTGCTGACGTCATCATGGAGTCCAGTGCTTTCTGCCAGTGAGCAGGGTTGTCACTGACCCAGGATGGGTCCTAAGACCCCTTGCATCACACCTCGCTTCTCAGTAGCTCCTCCGGCTGGAGGAGCCTCACAGATTTGAATGCCACCTATACACTGATGTGTCACATTCATGTCATCAGCCTGGGCTTCCTCCTCAGAGCCACAGAACCTTATCCAAATGCCCCCTTGACCATCCATGCGCTGGAGCCACCTCAGAACCCCTGCACCGACCTTGTCCACACAAATCTACTCTTTCCCCATCTTTCCCCATCCTTCCTTCCTTCTTACACTGCACACACTCTGCTCATCCGCACACCCTATGGGTCCTACCTTCAGAAGAGATCCACGTCTGACCATTCCCAGCACCTGAGGGTGCCCTGTGCTCATCCCGAGGATGTCACAGCCTCCTTACTGATACCCTCCCTGCTCCGTGCTATTCTCAGATCACTATCCAGAGGGGCCACATGAAACCCCAATTAGATCACATTGCACCTTCGAGTGACGCTCTCCAGGGGTCACCTGTCTCCCTAAGAGCGAAGCCAGACTCTAAAGAGACCCTGCGAGGGCCAGCACCTCCTCATTCCTGTCCTTCTCTAAGCTCCTGTCCGGCCACATTCCACTCACACACCTAGCTCTGGCTACACACACACCCCTTAAACACACTGGGGCCTTTGGGCTTGCTGTGCCTTCTGCATAGAATGCCAGCTATTCTCAAAGGTGGTTCCCTCTCTTCCTACGGGACTTTTGTTAAATCTTGTCGACATTGCAGACCCCACTCCCAGCCATCACCACCTCCTTCTTTCTTTCATTTCCCACCAAGGCACTTGCCATTACCTGATTTTATCCAACTGGCTACCTGGAGACATGATAGATACATTAGGTAGATGACAGATATAAATAGGCAGATAACAGATGCAGAGATGATAGATGAGCAGTGATAGAGACACATAGGTGGGATATCTAGAGACAGATGATCGATAGATAGAAACATATAATAGCTACATATAGATATAAATATAGCTTTGCATTTTTTGTAGCGATAGGGTCTCACCATGTTGTCCTCAACTCTTGAGCTCAAGTGATTCTCCCACCTCAGCCTCCCAAAGTGCCAGGGTTACAACCATGACCTGCCTTACACAGGATTAAACACTGGAGGATTTAAAGGCAATGGAAATCTGTCTATATCTATCATACTACCTACTATCTATCATCTCTCTATATATAGCTATATGTACCTACACACACACACACACACACACACACACACACACACATCATATATTTATGTATGGGTGTATGTCTATTACTTATTTGTTGTATTATTTTTAAAATCTGCCTTCCCCTGTAGAACATGAGCTCCTTCACGGCAGGGGTTTGTCTGCTTGATTTCTGCACTCAGCAAGTATTTGTTGAACAAATGACTGATAATCTTGCTCGCATAGTGATTCAGCCAGCAGCGCCTCGAGATGAGCTAACCTCTGCAGCACACCTGCATGCCCCCTCCACTGCTCCCTGTACCTGTAGCATCCTGCCAGGCCTCAGGCAGCCTTCAAAGCAAGCAAGGGTCACCCTGATGTCCTGCTCCTCTAAGGGAAGATGGGCTGAGGATGCTCTGAACACCATAAAATCCTACAGGAAGGAGGGCTTTATATTCCAGGCTCCCTCTGGTCCACAGGAGACAAGCTGCCGTAGGGAAGCGTTCTCAGAATGAGACACCTCCCTACGGCCACCTCAACCAGCAGCAACAGCTCTCCAAGCAGCCTCCTTGAGGTGCAGAGTCTCGGGTCCCACTCCAGACCTGCTGCTAAGAAACTCTGGCTTGTCCAGCAGTCAGTGCTTAACAAGCTGTCCAGGTCCCTCCAGGGAAAACTGGCTTTTGAGAAGCACTGGCCCAGAGCACTGTCTTGAGAAAGACTTGGAGACTCAGTTTGGAGCCAGTGGGAAATGTGTCAGGGTAGATTAGAGGCATGGGCGGCAGCAGGGACAGGGATCAGAGGTCAGTGGGACTGACTCGATTCCTTGCTCTGACATTCTCTATTACGTTCTATTTGTCCTTCGGTAGTTTACCATTTAAAAGGGTATCTTTCTCCTATGACATCTTCTCCAATTAGGGAAGGCTGTGTCATCGCCAGCTGCCTGGAAACATTTTCGTCGGAGGACAGGGGCAGAAGCAAATAAATAAAAGGATTCGACACCTAAATGATCTTTTCCCACTTCCCCCGATTCCAAGGTGCCCTGGCCTGACAAGGTTCCTGTCTACGGCCCTCCCGTCACCCCACCCCACCTTCTGCAGGAATGCTGCCGTGTGCCTGTGCACACTCTCTCCTAGAGTTTATTCTCTGAGATTCTCCAGCAGAAAAGAGCATCGGTGCCCCCTCCTGTCTACGTCTGTGCCTCTCCTTCCTGCCTCCATCCCTTCTCCAGGTTGTTTCTGGACGAGCTTGCTGCAGTTTCAGAGCTGGCCAAGCGGGTGGCTTCCAGGCACCCGCTTCCTTTCTGCAGGGTCCTTGGAAATCAGGTTAAAGATAATGGCTCATGATTGAGTATCACGGAGCCTTGTTTCATGCTCCAAACACATTTCTCCTGACTGCTGTACAAGTTGATTATTTCTCATTGAATACCCGGGTGAGAAAACATGCTGCTTGCAGGCATTTGGACAAAAAGTAGGGCTGGAGTTCCCGGATCAACAACAATCTCTTAAAAATGCCGTTTCTGGGAGGACAGTCGGCCTTGGCTGGTGTTCCTTTGACTTGTAGCACTTTTTCTAGGCTTGGAAGAGCTCAGAGGTGCCAGAATATTGGCATAATCAACGTTTTCCTAACAAATTACCATTCCGCATCTCCTCTAAATGGAATGTATGTTAAAAGACTGCTAAAATATATGTTTCAGAGAAATAAAATATTTTCACTACACGCCTGTGTGTGTGTGTGTGCAGTATTTGAAAGGGTGAATCAGACAGAACTCACCATGCCTTTTAGAAAGTGAGGACAAGCAAGGGTAATAGCTATTCGCTTGAACTCATGAAATTAGGCTTGAATTTTTCTATTGATTTTTAGATGTTTCATTATTGTAAAGTAGTGGTGTAGCTACAAAATTGTAATGACCCAAGATGAAGAAAGGGCTTCAGAAACCCTGTAATGGATGAGCATTACTTAGGAGCAGAGGGACAGATTGTTTAAGTTGTCATTTTTAAATTTTATATGTCTTAAAGTAATCCTTTCATGGTATTCACTGATTTCATCAAATATTTGATGCGAAATTACTCTGCTAAATGAGCCATGCAAATTAGCAGTGAATTATGCTCAAATATCCAAAAGCAATTATGCTGGTGAATAAGCTGGTATTTTAAGAAAATATGAATAATGGCAGGGTTAATATTTTAGGTTACATTTATGCAATGATATGACATTTAAAATATAGAAAATCAGGTGCAATAATATGTAGTGCATATTTTATATATGCAGAACATAAATTATATTTAAGTTATTTGAAATGATCCCAGGTTCTCATGCTTATTCCAGGAGATTAACACCTAGAAAGACTGAGCTGAGAAATATTTAATAGTGGACAGGAAAAACAGTTGTTTAAGGTATTCTTGAATATTCTGAAGATTTACAGTTCCCTTTTTTTTTTCTCTGATGGCTTATCATTCAGATTCACTGCTTGTCTCAACCTTTCAATTATTGAAAACTAAGAAATCTTAAATCAACCAAAAGAATGTGAACTTCTAAGCTCCTTTTCCCAAATACAAACATGTTCCTGGTATTCACACTCTACTACTTTTGTGAGAAACATTCTTTGAATCTTCTAAAATCCTTTCACCTTACCATTCGGTATTGCATTAGAAGCCTTCGGCTGCTATAAACGGGTGCCATCGGGATGAAACACAGTAATGCACGAATCCATTATCACAAGTGCAAAGTTAAAAGCATCCTTTATCTCCCTCTGTAAGTGTACTGGCACTAATCAAATCATCATTGTCTGTTTGTTCCATGCTCAGAAATACTACAGACTGAGCAATTAGTTCGTATTCCACAAATGAGTCAACTGAAATAACAGTTGTTTGTTAGAATAGAATTTTGGAAGCACTGCAAACAGTCGAGAGGGGGCCTGGTCCTTAATTATCTCCTTTTCATGGCACATTATGAACACTGCTGACTCACTGGTGAGAGTGGATCTTGCAACTTTAATGGCTCAAAATTACGTCCTGAAGCCAATATCGGTAACCATTCCATCAAGCAGATTTCTGTGGTCATATTGAATTGGATTGATAATGAGCATCAACAAACTACTATTTTCAAATTCAGAAATACTAAAGTGCATCTAATAATTCACTGAAACTGTCACCAAACTGGGCCTGTTCCCAGCTCCCAGGGTTATAATCAAGCCCCTCACCTGTGAGAACCACTTCAGTTGCTGGCAGAAAGAACGCGTCCTGGTGAGGAATGCAGAGATGCTTTTCACATAAAGCCCATTTAATCTCTTGGGTGACATTCTTATAGACAGACCCATCTAAAAGAAAGTAATTCAATCAGCTGGCCCCAGTGCTTTGCCACAGAACAATTTCCTCAATAATTTCCTCTGTTTATTGGATATTTTGAGATTTGCAGAGTATGGATGGGGTTTAGGTAACACTGGAGAATTTAGATAAGACCATGACTTTCTGCATGTAAAAATAAGGCTCTAAAGATATTTGTCTCCATGCTCTGAAAATATCAGTGACATTTTGTTTGACTGCTTGGAATGAAGTATTTCATAAGGGAAATGAAAACTAAGCACAGTAAAGCAGCAAATGGTTAAAAGCCTGCTATGATCATGGCACTGCAAACTGTTTCAAGAAGCCAAAAACAGCTTCAGATTTCTAGGAGTTCAACACCAAGGTTGGCAAAAAAAAAAAAAAAAAAAAAAAAAGACAAAAAGATTAGTGATTATTTAACTTACACTGCAAATTTAATAATTGGAGCAAAAAAAAGTTTTTTTTTGTTTTTGAGTCTGAGTTTCACTCTTGTCGCCCAGACTGGAGTGCAATGGCATATCTTGGCTCACCACAACCTCTGCCTCCCGGATTCAAGCAACTCTCCTGCCTCAGCCTCCCGAGTAGCTGGAATTGCAAGGATGCACCATCACGCCTGGCTAATTTTGTATTTTTAGTAGAGACAGGGTTTCTTCATGTTGGTCAGGCTGGTCTTGAACTCCTGACCTCAGGTGATTCACCTGCCTTGGCCTCCCAAAGTGCTGGAATTACAGGCATGAGCCATTGTGCCTGGCCAGGAGCAATTTTTTTTTTTAATATTGCACCTGTTTATTTCTGTGAATCAGAATGTGTACTACCAATACAATATTCACACATGCCTTGGTTCTTTTCATTCTTTACTCATTGAACCTGGAGGTTAGGGTCAGGTAAAGCACACTTCATAGAGTTAACGCAAGCCTGCATTGTGGGGCCAGGTGGACTGGGAGAAGCAGTCTGTTGGTGGGGGGGTTCCCTCCTGGAGACTATGGGGTGAAGAGAGCTGCTTGTAGTTGTACCATGTGGTGCCTCTGGGTTAGGGTGTGTGATTATAGACATGGATATATGGTCTATTTGATTCTCACTTACCAAAAAACCCTCTATCTGTCTACACTGTCCCACAGCCTCACACACCATCAGGAAACCTACATTCAATGATAGTCCCTGTGGTGTGAATGGCAGGTGACTGGGTTTCCACCCTGGACCCCAGCCTATGGAGGTCCTAGGGTATCCCCCTGTGAGGGTGATAATATTGGCCCTGGCAATCTGATAGAGACAAAGGAGGGCTCAGAAATGCTGAATACATGTTCCCTATCAAAAAGTTATGACTTGTCATCATGTTGCTCTCTGTACTTTGTAGATTCATTTGCTCAATGGCATTTTCCTGTTATACATATTTTTTCACCTAAATTCATTTTCTAACTTTAGTAGATCCATGTAATAAGAATTATAATCTCAGATGCTAACTCCGCTAAAAAAAGAAGGGATGATAACACTGAAAGACATTTTGATTTTTAAAGAGATACTTTAAGAGTATTTCTCTATTAATTTATATTTCTGTCCCCTTAATCAATATATTGTAGGAGAGTTTGATAAAATAAACAATACCATTAGAGAGCCATGAAGAATGTAGGGGTCGTGTAATGTCTTTTTTCTCGCTTAAAAGAGTAAAAAATGAAGTCACGGAGGGTCATGTCACACGAAAAGCAAATTCACAGTGCAGCATGGGACAGAACCGATGTCATCAGGATGCTGTTTTTATGCTCTCTTGACTTATAGATAAACATTGACTTGCTTACATATTTCAATACTAAATGTGCTTGTATGAAACTGTGGCCCTACATAAAAATGTTCAAAAAGGGAACTCTGATAAGTCAATCTTTGACATGAATAATCATGACACACTAAAAAATAGCCTATAAATAGGCTATTCAACAACCCTGAGTTTGGGACAGCAGCAATGACACAGAACATGTATAGAAAATCTAATATAATCAAGAGGTTTTTTAAAACTGTGGTTAAGTATATGTGGCAGGAGATCTAGCCTCTAAACCAAACTGTAGGTACAAGATGGTCAGCTATGAGCACAACGCCCCACAGCACATCTCCAGAACGAGTTCATCTTCTGTAACAGACACTTCCTACTGTTCTTAATTTGTTGGTTTGTTTGCTTTTTCAGAGGGCGTCTCGTTCTTTCACCCAGGCTGGAGGGCAATGGTGTGGTCTAGGCTCACTGCAACCTCTGCCTCCAGGGTTCAAGCAATTCTCCTGCCTCAGTCTCCCAAGTAGCTGGGACTATAGGCGTGTGCCACCACACTTGGCTAATTTTTTGTATTTTTAGTAGAAATGGGGTTTCACCATGCTGGCCAGGATGGTCTCGAACTCCTGACCTTGTGATCTGCCCACCTTGGCCTTCCAAAGTGCCGGAATTACAGGTGTGAGCCACTGTGCCCCAGCCTGTTACTTTCTACTGTTGAACAGCACGTCCTCTTCTTCCCATCCCCACTAACCCCTGGCTTCCACCATTCTTCCCTCCTGGGGATTTATCCAGAAGATTATTTCTGACTACTTAAGTCTCAACATCTTTCCACCTATTCTCTTTTTTCACCCATCATTCTTTCTTATTCCTGGATAGCAGTGCATAGTCAGGCACTGCTCCTGCTATGTAAGTTCTGAAAAATCTTTTTTTTTTTTTTTTTTTTTTTTTTAACTCACCATTAGAAATACCCGGATGGGGCCAGGCGCGGTGGCTCATGCCATGCCTGTAATCCCATCTACTGTGGGAGGCTGAGGTGGGTGGATCACGAGGTCAGGAGATCCAGACCATCTGGGCCAACATGGTGAAACCCTCTCTCTACTAAAAACACAAAAAAATTAGCTGGGTGTGGTTGCACGAGCCTGTAGTCCTAGCTACTCGGGAGGCTGAGGAAGGAGAATTGTTTGAACCCTGGAGGCGGAGGGTACAGTGAGCCAAGAACGCACTACTGCAGTGCAGCCTGGTGACGGAGGGAGACTCCGTTCCCCCACACCCCCCACCACCAAAAAAAAGAAAAATAAAAAAGAAAAAAAGAAACACCTGGATGGATGGTAAACACAGTGCTGGTGGCAGGTTTTTCAAGTCCATGCAACTCTGTGAGCACAGCACAGGGGAAGCAGCCACCTGCACCTGCGGTGATCTACAGCTGTACAATCAGGCGGCTCTGAGTGGCCTGTGTGGCGGGTCAGGAGCACAAAGGCAGTGGTGTGCTGTGGGGCTGCCCTACAGTGCCAAGGAGGGAACAGGACCCCAATCCTGTGCCCAGAGTGCTGACCCCAAGGTGGTCACGGGAGAGGCAGCACCACCTGGCACAGGTGAGAGAGCCGGACACAGTTGCAAAGGCCTGGGAAGAAGCCTTGGATACAGCCGGCTCTTTTGCGTGTCCATAAAATGTGGCTGAAGCACCCTGCTGCTGATTCAGCAGTCAAGCTGAGGCGCTACTCTCCTTTGCTCCTGAAAGTTTGCATTCTCACTCTTGCAATCAGATACCCTTTGCATGTAAGGGGAAAAGAAAGTTGCATAGGAGACGCTGAGGCTTCCACATTACAAGACACCAATCCCTTACTTTGCAATGAATATTGATGGAAGAGCAATATCAATTTCATCAATCACTTTTCACTTGAGGAGCACCTGAGCTAGACCTGACAGTGGTTATGATGCAGGCTGGTGCTGGACCGCGCAGTCTAAGTACACAGATCTGCGATTTACCTGTTACTTGCCCTTGTGCAAATTGTTTCCTCTTCTGGTGTCTGATTTGCCTTATTTGTAAAATATTTATAATCCTAGCACATGCCTAATAGGACTGTTGTGAATACTGAAACAGTAAATTCATTTAAAGCGCCTAGGAAAACAACAGTGTGTTTTGACAACGGTAATTGCGCATTCTTTTTCCTTTCTCTTTCACTGTCTCATGCATACATGGGGTGGACAAGTAAGTGTCACAGGCTGGGAAAGGGGTGGGTACCTGATAAATAACAGATTATTTTCTGAAAGGATGTGTAAATAAATATCCAGCACAGAACCTTGTAAGATTACTAAATTCCTCAGATAAATCATATTTAAAATATACTTTCTAATCTCTCTTAATTCTAAAATTTAAACACGTTCTATTAAAAAAAATATAGAAAACAATGAGAAATCACACAATTCTACAGACCAGAACTAACCACTGTTAGTATCATGCTGTTTGGCCTTTCAATTTCTTACAGAAATATATGTTATTGATTTTAAATGTGAGCGCCTAGGGATGGGCACTCATTTTTGGAGTTGGTAGAATCTACAGTTCCTGACACACCAATTGGTCACTGAAGGGCATAAAGTAAATATTTATATTTCTAATTTATTGAGATGCTTCAATATATGTTTTAGCAAAGCACAGAAAAATGGACAAATCAATAGGAATCAGTTTAGGTTTAGAAATAAGGGATATTGTCAGCTAATTTTCAAATATTCCCGGAAATATGCTATTGTTCTATGAATATATGGTGACAGACAGCAATACACGACTAAGTAAGACACAATTAGCAATTTCACTCTTATTCATATCATCTTGCACATCACAATTGCTTGCACCATTTCCGCTGATTTTCAACTCATCCAATGAAATCAGCACAATACCGATGTTAACATTTGCTTAAAATTGTACTTTGCAAACATCATTCGTTGTGGCCAAAACAAATTCACTGTTGAGCTAAAATATAATGCTGTAAAGTTTAATTTTATTATTACAGTAAAATATCTTTCATTTCAGATTCTCTACCTAAATGGTTATAAGCAGAGGGAGGTAATAGGGACAGAGAAAGTGGCCAGTTGACCCTCAGTAGCACAGCATTTTTTGTGGGCTTTGGGTCAAGCTTGGCTGGATTTGAATTCTGGTCTTATCTCTGTGCTGTTGGCTAAGTTATTTAACTTCTCTTGGCGTTAGTGTCTGTCTGCATGATAGAGATGTTGAGTACTGAATCAAAGAGTTGCTATGAAGAGTCAATCCATCACAGTTTGTGAAACCCTTAGAAGAGGGAGTGGCTCAAAGCAAGCGCGATGGCCATATTTATAAAATAAATGATGAAAACCTCAGGCTGCGGGAAGTGAATGCCCCAGGCAAGGCCTCAGTCAGCAGGGGAACCATTTCTTCTTTCATTCCACACCCGGCCATCAAGGGTCTGTTCTGGTCAGAGATCAAGAGAAGCAGCTGGGAGATAGCAGTGCCAAGATCAGCCACAGCCCATGCCCTCCTGAGGCTTATATTCTAGTGTCGGAAAATACACGAACAGCAGTCAAAGGCCTAGGTGCAAATCCACAAACACAATCAGGGCTTGAAGGGAGAGGTACGTGGGGCTAAGAGCACCGAACTGGATCACGTGATCTCCTTTATAAGATATTAGAAGCAAGTCACCATTGAGTGTTTATTGAAGGAAGAGTGGGTGTCGCCCTGAGGGTGGGTGTGTGTGGATGGAGGAGCTACAGACAAGTGAGATGCTGAGGCTGCTGGGAAGCAGGAGCTAGAAAGCACGTGGTACCGCAGGACCCTGGAAAAGTAGCTAAGCCCAGGCTGTGGAACAGCTACTTGAAGAGCTTCTTCCTTCCTCCCGAGGGCTTTGGGAAGCAGACAGAGCAACTAAAGAGGGATCTGTCATGTTAACCTCTAAACCTCAACAAGGTTTCCCGGTGCAGCGTTCTTGGAGTAGAGGACAGGGAAGGCAGATGACTGGCTTTGAAGCTCTGCAGTTTTTCCCAGGAGACCTGAGTACTTGGGCTGGGCTGGTGGTCACCGGGGTGAAGAAAATCAGAAGGATGGAAGAAGTGATGTTTGGGAGGTGAGCATCAGCAGGGCCAAGTGAAAGACTGGGTGTGAGGAGTGAGGTTTGTGAGCCAAAGAGAGGTGAGGCCGCTTAGCAAAACAGGACCCAGAGGAGCACCTGGTTTGGGGCAATATGGGGCGTGAGATCGCCAGTGTCATCTTGGGCATGTTGGGATCAAGGTGTCTCAGAGACATTGTTGGGAGATGTCAAGGCAAGAGTGGATACATGGGCATAGAGGTTAGGAGAGACCTGGGGGTGGAGGCAAACGTTCTCTGTCTCTTGGACAGAGGGTCACTGAGGCCATGGGCTTGGGTCACATTATTTAGGGAGGCACTAGAGTGAGAAGAAGAGCATCTAGCAAGAGTTTGGGGGAGCACAAAAGTATGAGAGAAAGCACCTTTCAGACATAAATAAGGGGAGGCAGGAGGAATGGTGACAGATACTGTCACACAACCTAGAAGCAGGCGAGAGTCAAGAGAATCCCAGCCCCTGAGCAGTCATGCTGGCTGAGGGCTTTAACATTAGCCTTGGCTGGAGTCACGGAAAACACTGTTGGGCTCTCTCAGCAAAGCGGTTGCTTAAATCTAGTGCCTTAGCCTACTCGAGATGCTATCACAAAACACTGTGGACTTTGTGGCTTAAACAAAAACCATGTATTTCTCACCATCTAGAGCGTGGAAGCCCCCAATCAAAGCTCTGGTGAGAACTCGCTTTCAAGCTAGCAGAGGGGTGTCTTCCCCTTGTGTCCTTAGGTGCTAGGGAGACGGGGACGGGGAACAGAATCTCTACTGGCTCTTCTTATAAAGGTACTAATTCTATGATGCAGGCTCCACCCTCCTGACCTACCATTCCCAAAGGCCCCACCTCCTAATAGCACCATTAGGATGAAGATTTCAACCCAGGAATTTGGGAGGACACCAGCATTCAATCCTCATCATCTAATTCGATGAGGGCATGGAAGTTGAGGATCAGAATCTGAAGTTTAACGTAAGTACCTTCTAGGTGTGAACTGTCACATTCATTCTGAGTTCAGAGTTTGTTTACAGAGTGTTAAACCACACCTTATTATGACAACACAGCTCAAGATGAAAGGTAGTCAAAACATTCTGAACATATAATCAGGCATCTACCAGTTTCCAGAAAGCAAAAGGAGTCCAGAATTTTGTATTCCAACATTGAGGAAAATGAAAAACAAACAAACAAACAAAGAATTTGAAAAAAGCCTGTGAGTTGTTAAAAAAAAAAAACATAATCAATTTTAGGAAATAAATAAGGCTTTATGGGTATTTAAATCGGAAAGCTGTAAAGAAAACAGTCCAATGTTGATGCCATTTTGCTTTCAAAATCAATTAGGTTAGCAGATAACTAGGATTCTCCTGACTTGTGAGCAATTCATGAATTTCAATTAATTTTCTAAGTGATTTACAATAATTCATGTGAAAAACAAAGTAGTGATTCATCAGGAAGAATGCCAGCTTATTAGAAGAGCTTAATAGCAATTAAGAAAATATTCCTATCCATGAATAGGTAAGAAGATACAGATTTTCCAGGTACCTTAACTAAAGATGTAATTGTTACAAGAGTTAAGGCTGTATCTGTATTTTTATTACAAGGAGAAATAAGGCAGCTTGGTAATATAATTTAGTATTGTTTACAGATAATTTTAAATTTGAACACAACTAGAAATTTGTATTACATTTGTAAGAAAAACACGGGCCCTGTATGGGGACATTAAGAAGTGTTATACTACAAGCTAGGCACTGGCAGTTTTTAGTACTTTAAATGTGCTAGAATATGCAACCAGTGTCCTATCTTGCAAAGAAGGAAAAAATTCTTGCACAAAATAGTACAAGTATGAGATAGTATCACTCTATTTAGCAAAATTGAATCTCTGCAGTTGTGAGGAGGAGGAGTAGGGCAGAGGTCCTTTCGTGGGCTCCAAATGCTTTTGCCTAATTGGGAGCTGCAAGTTTCAGCCCAAGAAAAAAAAAAGGGAGTGGGTCTTTGGCTAGAGTCTTCACCTCACACACTGGCTCAAAAGCCTCTCCATCCAGTGAGTATTCTTTGGGTGGACTTCCAACACTTAGTTCTAAAATTTTCTTTAAAATATTCCCAGGACTTGGATACAAAATCATTTGTAAGATGAGGAATTCATGTGATACTACATAACAACAAATTGCAAATTGTTGGATCAGAGGCTTCAAAATGCACAGACTTGGCATTTAAACATGATTGAGATTAGCTGCAGTTTTCTTTCCTAAGAAACTTTAACTTAGCATTTTGCTACAACATAAGATGTTAAGGAATGGGACATTAGATACCCTGAGACGTGCAGCCCGTGTTTCCCTGTGCTCACAGCAGCCTGCACTGGGCACTCAAGACCCAAGTGAGGCTTCTGGGGGTACAAAGAGAAGAAGTGGTGAGACCAGAGGCAGAAACATCATCACAATAGAGCTGGGGAACTCCTTCCTTTCTAAGAACTTTAGAATTGATGGTTTCCTTCATCTCACCTCAGATATTCATCATCTATCCATCCATCCAACCATCCATCCATCCGTCAATTAATTTAACTCATTCAATCATACTAAAAGTCCTAAGAAGATTGTAAAGATTTAGTTCATCTAAATCTTACTTGAGCCCTCTGAAGTCGATAAATGTAGACAGAAATGTAAGTACATCTACATCTACAGACACAGTTATGAGTCTAAGGAGCCATTTAAAGATTAGATAGCACTTTCTCATATGTCCAGTAGTCCCACTTCTGAATGTATGCATAAAGGAATGCCAAATCGATACACAGGACAGATGCATTTACATCTGTATTTCATGCAACCTTCATACTAACATTCTGGAGTAGAAATTATGATCTTATCCATTTTACACCTGAAAAAACACAGGCTCAGAGGAGATAAAAGACATAGGCTATGAGTACATATTTCCTAGACATCATTGTAGAACTCAAATACAGGTCATCTGATCCCAAATTCTAACTTATTTCCACTATATTACACTCTTCTTTAATTAGGAGGATGCTATGTTCTGAACGTTTGTGTCCCTCCAAAATTCCTATGCTAAAGCTAAGCACCAAGGTGAAGGCATTAGGTGGTGCAGCCTTTGGGAGGTGACTAAGCCCTTTGAGAGCAGTGCCTTGGAGAGCTGCCTTGACCCTTCCACTATGTGAGGATCCAACATGAAAGTATGTGTATGAGCAAGAAATTGGGCCCTCACCAGACACAAAATATGCCTTGATCTCGGACTTCCCAGCCTCTAGAGCTGCTATTTGTGAGCTTCCCAGTATATGATATTTATTATGGCAGTCCCAACAGACTAAGACAGGGAATAATGTGACTGTGTATGCTAGCATTGCTAGTGTTCTTTTAAAGTAAGGGACAGAACTTTAAAAGAACAAAGAACACAGATTATAAAACACTACCATTCAGGTTTTTATGCTAGTACTTTAATAATCTAAATTACAGGTAATGTCTTTACTCACTTGCTAAATAAAGCTTATATGACTAGAGACACTAAACAATTCTTTTAGTATTTGATTAAGTTCTCTTAATAAAATGATGGTGAAAACCCAAAATTGTTTAGTAATACAACTATGACCTCGTCTATTTAGTATTTATCATAGATTTTAAAATGATCATGGTTAACTTTAATGTAAAAAATTAGAGAATGTCTTTGAAGATCCTTTATTTATATGCTAAATGAAAGTGCGAGAAAGCTGCTTACTGTTATTTTAGTATTTAAGTTGCCATGGCTCACGTGCCTTTTTATAATTTCAAATCCATAATCAGAACTCCTTTGCATCTGATGAATCAATGCTGCCTACACAAAACTCTTTTTTAGGGAAAAGTGCACATCAATCAAACGGAAATGAAAGAACAGAAAACAGGGTAAAATGAGTGAAGCGTAGCTGCTAGCTACACCGATGATGATGGTGGTGACAGTGATGCTGATGGTTATGATGAAGGTGATGGTTATGACGATGGTGATTTTGACAGTTAAGATGACAATGGTGATGATGGTCATGATGATGATGATGATGGTGACATGGTGATGGTGATGGTGATGGTGATGGTAATGATGATGGTAATAATTGTGTGATCACGATGACTTAGACAACTAGGGGCAACCATTTTTTTTTTAATGTTTTTGGCATACGAAACAATTTCACAACAGCAACTGATGAAAACACGAAGAGTTAATAGCCGGGATTTTGCTGTTTTTGTTGTTAACTGGGTTTGTTTTATCTTTCTAATATCTAGGTACCTTGGATGAAAATACCTGAACTTCTCCATTTCAAAGATAATGACCTTCAGAAATAACTGCTGTGTAAAGTGAGTTTGGGGCTTTTGCAACAAGGAGGCTGATAATAGGACCTGGAGATGTCAGAGCCCTGAGTAACGGATACTCTCTCAGGCAGCGACTTTTTGAGATGGAAACCGCTGCTTATGAATGGATGTGTCAAAACTGTCAGGTCCTAAGAGCAACATATGACACCTGTCATTTTAGCTCACAGGAAAGATGGTCAAAAATATTCTTCAATTATAGGCAAATGGAATGCAACACCTTCAGGTTAGAAAGCCTCCACTAAAGCCATGATCATTTTTAGTATGATTTATCACTACTTGGAGAGAAATTAGTTTTATAAAATCAGTGTGATGAAAAACTTTATACATTTAAAAAAGCTGGCGTGTATGGCAAACATATTCTTTTAAGTTACTACTTATATTGTAGGCTCATTTAGAAGTGTTTGTAAACCTTTACCCCAAATGTAAACTTCCACCTCTAAAATGCTTTTAGAGACCTATAATTATATCCAAAGCATGTATGATAAACCTGCTTTAATTAGTGAACATAAATTTAGGTATTTGAATTTAACTATACTAGAATTTCATAGGAGAACCTAAATAATGTGAAAAAATAAATTTGATGAAGAAAATCTTTCAAAAGCTCTGTAAGCATAGATTTTAAAATTCATCTGTGTTTCTCACAGCATACTAGCATAGTGCTGATACATAGCTTGTAATATATTTTTTAACTGAATAACTTCAAAAGTCATCTCTACAACAAGGGTATGAACAATTTTATAATTACCTTATCAGGCCAGGCGCGGTGGCTCATGCCTGTAATTCCAGCACTTTGGGAGGCCAAGGCGGGTCATTACCTGAGGTCAGGAGTTCAAGACCAGCCTGGCCAACATGGTGAAACATCACGTCTACCAAAGTATGAAAATTAGCCAGGCATGATGGTGGATGCCTGTAATCTCAGCTACCCAGGAGGCTGAGGCAGGAGAATTGCTTGAACCCAGAAGGTGAAGGTTATAGTGAGCCGAGATCACACCATGGCACTCCAACCTGGGTGACAGAATGAGACTCAGTTTTGAAAAAAAAAAACAAAAAAACCCACCTTATCAAATCCTTTGTGTAGGTTGGCACAAAAGCAACTGCAGTTTTTGCCATTGAAAGTAATGCCAAACCCCCAAACTTTTGCACCATCCCAATAGTTTATTATCCTTTACGCATATCACTGTCTTGTTCTTTTCTGACGTCTAATTCTTTTGTTTACTTTCAATTTTCTGACAGTCAATGAACTCTGGTAACCCAAAGTATAACGCAATCTCTCTGTTTTCCTTCTCCAAGAATGACTTCCTCAGCCTGGGCAACCCTTTCTCTACGAAAAGTTGAACAATTAGGCAGGTGAGTTGGTGCCCAATTACAGGGGAAGCTGAGCTGGGAGAATCCCTTGAGCCCAGAAGGGTGAGGCTGCAGGGAGTTCTGATAGTGCCACTGCATGCCAGCCTGGGTGACAGAGTGGTGAGATTTAGTCTCAAAAAAAAAAAGAAAGAAAAAAAACAAAAGAAAAAAATTCTTCCTGGGAGATAATAATATCAATGAACACCCATATCTACACTATGATCACCAATGCAGCCACTTCCTGCCTCATTTCTTAATCATGACATATATATTTGGTTATAAAAACAAAGGCACAACTGAACAAGATTAGGACAGATAGCTTAACTTCTTCCTTAAATGCCAAAGCATCTTTGCAACTCACTGATTGCTGTCAATTAAATGACAGTTGATCTATTTTTCAGACAAGTGACTTTAGAATCCACTCGCCCTCTGTTACCTTCCACCACCTTCCCCTCCCTTTGACCCTCAGAAATAGCATGACTGGCAGTAAGTTAATCATTTGCCATGTTAGAGAAAACAAAACGGAGACTGCAGTCATGACATCTTTTATAAAATTGACACAGTGAAGTTGGTGGAAGACTTTCAACCAGAATACTCATTTCCTGACGCTGAGAACTGGTTTTTCATGCCCCCAATCACAATTTAAGGCATATTTTGATAATGAGAGGGAAACTATATATTTGACTCGCAGCACAGCATGAAATGTCAATTCTTCCTAAATACTTCCCTTGAGAACATCTAACCTATCTGAAATTTACCATTAAGACTGTTTTCCTTTGGTGTTTTCAGATGCGTAACTACCACTGTGAAGTACCAACATCTAGTACCATCCCTTCTATGGCAGGTGCACATTTCCTCACTCTGCTTAAACTCTGAGGGTGGGAGAGTGCTAAGAATGGAGGAACACACCCAAAACAGTAGAAAAGAAGAATTAGCATTTCCAAAAGGGACTGGAAGAGGACACTCGCAAGAGTGGAAGGAACTGCTCGTGTAATTCACCGCTTTGTAGGGGGGCTGATGGATTGTGGCATTCTTCTGTTCAGCGATGTTTCTCTCAATTGCTATAGTCTTAAGTCCTGTTCCAGACCTTTACAGTCATCAATCTCAGGCAACTGCAACAGTCTCTCAGGCGATTTTCCTATTTTAAGAATTTCCATTCCCATCTATTTATCCAGCTAGGATGTCCACGACTGTCATTTAAATCCTGTCATTTATTTTTTTCTGTTCAGAAACCAACCCATATTTTTTCTTGTCCACTTTCAAGAATGTTGCCACTGTCCTGGCGATAATTCCCTTTTCTAATCACCCCTGCTGTTCCCCCGTTCCAGCCAAGCCAGCCCTCTCCTGCTCCTCCTCTAGCAGCTCTGGCTTAGATCTCCAAGCTTCCACATGATACCCCCTCCTACAAAGCCTGCCACTCTGTCCCCTAATGCATGCCGCTCTTGCAGTAAACCTTCCCAAATGCAATCCAGAAGCCCAAGCTCAATTGCTTGGGAGATCTCTCAGCATTTGTAAACCATTCATGATTCATTATTCATGGCAAGTTAATATGTTTATTTTCATGTGTGGCCTCGTGCATTTTTTATTTTCATAAAATCTCTCTGGAACAGTTAGAAACTCGAGGACAGAGACCTCAGCTTCCACCTCCTTTTATTCCCCAGGGCACAAAATGTCAGGATCTGCATACAAGAATCACTCAATAAATATTGACTGAGTGTCTGTGACGAACCCTTTGTCAAATCGCAGAGTGCCCTTTGGAAATGCTGTGAATCTCTTGATACTCTCCCCAGAGCTGGGTAAATGCTGCCATGTGTAATGAATGGTTCTTCTGTGTTCCCCGTCCTGAGAGCCCTTGCTTATCCCACACATAGACAGACTGAGGACTTGCTACTTATCACTGGCCTCCCCTGGTAGCTCATGAAAAATGCAGGGTTCCAGGCCCACACCCTGCCTAATGAATCGGTGTTTATTTTTTCCCATATCCAACCAAATGACTTTATGTTCTTCAAAGCTTGCGAAGCACTGGTTAAGGGGAGGATTTCCTTCTTGGGGAATTCCTGTCTTATGCAGCTGAGATGTTGATGGCCGGCAGCTACTTCCCTTAGTATTCTGAGATGTGGCGACTTAAAACGGAAAACTCTGTGCCTGGTGATTTTAAAACTGAATAAACATATGTTTACCAAATAAAACACTTATAGATCATGAAGTTTCATTCATGTAGTTCTCTGTCACTGACAATCTGTACCTTCGTTAAATATAGTGAGTATTGAATCAGTACTTACAAATCAATTAAATCAATAGTTTTTCATATCTACTCTATGTATTACATTGTATTGTGTATTATGATACTAAAACAATATTTAATACAACTTTCCTGCCATCAATGTGCTACTAATCCTTTGGATTTATCAATTTTTCTTGATATATTAATCTTTTTTAACATGCTCAATATATAACTAGAAGTTATGTGATTATTAGGTATTTATCCTGCAGGGAAAACCTCACTGCTTGACTATAAAGCTAGCAAACGCCCTCTGATATCTCACACTTGCAACTTCCACATCAAAGCTGTCCTCCGAAACAAAGGTAATTTATCTCTAGAGAGATGAACACCTTGTCAATAAACTTTTAATTCTGAAGACAAAATTATCAAGGAAGCCCACATCCTGGACCAATGATCTCTCTTTCTTACTATCTGTAATGGTTTCCTACTCATTCTCATCTTTTCTAACCTTCTGATATATAGATATCAGATATCTAGACATAAATATTGATAGATACCTAGATATCTAGATAGATATCTATCTATATCTAGATAGCTATGTTTAGATATATAGATAGGAATCTTTCCTATGCAGCTAAGATGTTGATGGCCTGCAGCTACTTCCCTTAATATTTGGAGATAAGGCATATTCCCTTAGTATTCTATCTATATATCTATATCTACATATCAGAAGGTTAGAAAATATGAGAATGGGTAGGAAACTACTCTATATATCAGAAGGTTTTATATATGTATAGATAGACAGATAGATAGTTGTTATATTTATAAACTTGTTGTTATATATATAAACCTTGTTACAGGCGGTTACAACTATAGGAAATATTCTAATCATCATATTCTTGAAATTCCATTCAATCCATTTTCATCATATCAATATAACCAGATAAGCTGAAACCTAGGCAATTGTCAACATTTATGGAAATTTCTCAGGGTTCTACCCAATAAAACATTATATCCCAATGAAGACTTTGGTTAGTACGTAAAGAAGATAAATTATAATTAAATAATTCCTCACAGCTAAAAATGTTAATATGATATTAAATTAATAATGTTGCTAATTATATAATTTTAAAAATAGATCAGTGCATATGTTGTGAGGCAATGTATCTGTATTAAGATAGACTTCTCCTTTAACAAGTGAACATTTAAAACAGAAGTAGTGAAGTATACTAATACAGTCAATATAATAATTGAATTTCAAAGTCTATTCAATATGAAATATCAAAGAACTTCAACCCTCTCTATTTTCAAACTCAAGTGGCTGTAAAGTAGCTTTTAACATTGAGATAAAACTTGCTTACAGGAAGTGTACATGTCTTTGTTATATAATTCAATGATTTTTTGACAAACTGTTCACTGTCACAAATATAGACTACACCCTGGATCAAGGCGTAAAACATTTTCATCAATATGGAAATGTCTTGTTTCTTCTTACATTCAATTTTCATCTTTTCTCTCCATAGGCAAATTTTCTGGCTTTCAGCACCATAAATTCATTTCATCTGGTCTTTAATTGCATATAAATGGAATTATACATTATACAAACTCTCTTATGTTTGACTTCTGTCCCACAATATAATGCTTTAAAGATTTATAAATGTTTTATGTATCAGCAAGTCATTCTTTTTATTGTTGAGTAGTATTCCTTTATACAAATATGTTATAATTTATCTATTTTCCAATTAATGAACATTTCGATTGTTTCAGTTTTTGACTAATACAAACAAAACTGCTGTGAATATTCTTATACAAAACATTTTGTGGACATATATTTTCATTAATCGTGAGGAAATAGAAAATTCTTCTGTTATTAGGTAGGTATATGTATGACCTCATATAAAAGCACTAAAGATTGTTCTAAGGTGGTTGTACCATTTTATATTCCCACAGTGAGCATTCAAGCTGTTACACATTCCTGCCAACATTGATATTGTCAAGTCTTATAATCTTAACTGTTCTAACAATTCTGAACTGGCATCCAGTGTGATTTAAATTTGCATTTCCTTGAATATTATTGATGCTGATAAACTTTTCAGGTACTTCTTGGCCATTTTTATTTCTTCTTTTCTTAATCATTTATTAAAGTATTTTGTTGATTGAAGTGTTAGTGGATTTTTATTATGTATTTAGAAAAATTCTTTATATAAATCTGCCTAGTGTATCATGGGTAGTTGTTTACTAGATATAATAATTTTTAAGATTTTCCCCTAGAAAGTTCATTTCTGTATGAAATGAGCTGTAGCTTTTCTTTTTATTTTCATAATGATATGTTTTAATAACATCTAATTTATCAATATTATTTTATGATTAGTGCTTTATCTATCTTAAGACAACTCAGTAGATCTGATGGCTATAAGTCACTCTCTTATGTTATTGTCTAGTTTTTTACTTGTGTCTCATGTATGTCCAAGTGGGAATGTGAGGTAAGAGTGCAGTTTCATTGATATGCTCATTTTGATTTCAGGAACCGCTTGATTCATCTCTTGTGGATATACTGCAGGAGGTCAAAAGGTTAGAAAGAAGAGGAAAGACAGCAAAGATCATCTAAAAACACTTTTCTAGAGTTTTGAGAGGTGATTGCAATGAAAAGGCAATTATAAATAAAGTATTAACTTTGCTTTCATGAAGCCAGTACTCATATCCTATATAAAATAACACATACATTTACTCAAACAGATGCATTTACACACACATATAAATATATACATATATTTATATACATGTATAAACATAACTGTATACATATACAAAAATGGCACTATAGATCAGTATTTAGAAATTATTTTTTACTATATTTGTATTTAATTATGGGACATTTGTTTATAAACTATGTGATGGTTCAAATTGAGCAAAATATTATATTTTCCTATTTTTCTTTGTTCATATAGACATAGTCAAGTTGACAGGTGCAAATGAAGAAATGCAGAGTTAAGTTGTTAAATATATTACATATATTCAAAATTGTATAGTGGACCCATGTACATATATGGATAAATAATAAATATGCCATATAAATATAATACTCTTTTTAGATCTGAAAAAATTAGTAGAGGATGCTTAAATAATTAGAATATTAAAAACTTCCAAATACCATTTTTGTACCCTCAATTTGCTATGCACTGTTTAATAGTTTTATTTAATACTTCAATAAAAAGTTTTAATAATGTATTTATTTGAACATAATAATAAAAAGAAAGAGTGATAGCACATAATTTACCTTTCACAACTCATTCTACTAGGATTTGAAAAAGTAAAGTATACACATAAAATTTGATAAAATGGAGATTCTAAAATATGTGACTACTAAAACCATATAATTTGAAATTGAATAAATCAACTTTTCATTGATGCAGTAAAGAAAAAGCTCAATTGACTTGTACTTGCAGAATTGTAGAAAACCAGTCATGTATTTGGGTACATTTTGCTTGCTTATCTGGCATTTAAGTCTCCCCCGACAGCTGAATGTTTGACATTTTGTACACTGTCTTACAATAAGCTGTACAAAACTTTACTCACTGCTAAATCCAGTTTTCAGATCTATGAAACTCCATAACGAATATTACAAATCTCTAATCTAAATGGACATGAGGCTAGGTTTTGGAAGATCACAGTCCTGAATTTAAGCTACACTGCTGACTTGCTATGTAAAATTGAAAAATTAATGCAACTTCCCTGTTTCTCAAGTATCCTAATCAATGAAGGAAGAATAAAAATGTCGGTGCTGTAGGGATTTCACTCTGCAGTCTACTATTTGTTTAACCTTGGAAAATCACTTGACTTTCGAACCTCAATTTTTTTTTTGTCACTAAAATATGGAGAAAAAAACACTTGCAGCGGATGTTACAGGCTTTGTGCAAAGATCCACTAAGTATATGGTACTATTTATGTTGTGTAAGAGTTGTTTCATATCTAGTGGCTAGATACGAAAATTCAGTGGCGAACAGAACTTTCAACAAAGTCACTGATGATGATACGGTCATCCTTCTTTGGTATAAGATTATCTTTTGGGAATACTGAAACTTTAATGCTATCAGACATTATAGTGGACAAATCACATAACCTTAATTTTCTAATGTATCAAAATATTGGGGTACATGTGCAGAATGTGCAGGTTTGTTACATGGGTATACATGTGCCATGGTGGTTTGCTGCATCGATCCTCCTGTTATCTACATTAGGTATTTCTCCCAATGTTAGACCTTCCCAAACCCCTACTCTTGCTATCCCTCCCCTAGCCCCCCATCTCCTGACAGGCTCCAGTGTGTGATGTTCCCCTCCCTGTGTCCATGTGCTCTCACTGTTTAACACCCACTTACGAGTGAGAAAATGTGGTATTTGGTTTTCTGTTCTTGTGTCTGTTTGCTGTGAATGATGGTTTCCAGCTTCATCCATGTTCCTGCAAAGGACATGAATTCATCCTTTTTTTATGACTGCATAGTATTCTATGCTGTATATGTGCCACATTTTCCTTAGGCAGTCTATCGTTGGTTGGCATTTGAGTTGGTTCCAAGTCATTGCTATTGTAAACAGTGCAACATGCTTTGACACAGCACAGAAGCCCTCACCAGAGACTGGTGTATGTTTCTTGTACAGCACCCCACAATCGTGAGCAAAATAAACCTCTTTTCTTTATAATTTATCTAGCCCCAGATATTCCTTTATCACAACACAAAACAGACTAAGACAATTTAAACGTAATAGCTAAAATCATAAAAATATTTGAAAAAAGTGCAAAAGAGTACATCTTTGGAACCGTGGTTGAGGCCATGCTTCCCTTGATATAACAAAAGCACCAGGAATTAAAGAAGACTGAAATGTTGAATTTTACCAACATTAAAAATGTTTCTGCTGCAAAGAATACCAACAAGAAAAGATAGTTCATGTAATAAGAGAAAATATTTGCAAAGAATATATCCAATAAAGGTCTAATAACCAGAATATATAGAGGGCACTTACAACTCAACAGTAACAACCACGAAAACCCAAACAATTAAAAATTGTGCAAAAGGTTTAAATAGACCTTCCTCCAAAGAAGACATACAAACAGCCAATAAGCATATGAAAAGATGCTGAACATCATTAGTCTTTTGCGAAATTAATTTTAAAGCCACATTGAGATACCGTTTCACATGCACTAGAAGGGCCATCATTGGAGAGGCGGTAATAGGCTTTGGCAAGGATGTAGAGAATTGGAACCCTCTCATATTGCTGGTGAAAAAGTAAAATGGTGCAGATATGCTGGAAGACAGTTCTGCCATTCCTTAAATGGTTAAAATTAGTGTTAGCCTCTGAGTAAAAAATTCCACTCACGGTTTTTTCCACCCAAGAAAACTGAAAATATATAAAAATGCAAAAAACTAGTGGGCAAATATTCACGGCATCATCATCATCACATCCAAAAGGTAGAAAGAATTCAAGTGTCCCCCAGCTGATGACTGGACAAGCACACATAGCAGATACATACAACAGTTTCATGGGTCATGAAAAATGAACAAGGTACGAAGACAAGCTGGCATACTGAGGGACCAGAATCATTACACTAAGTCAATGAAAAGTCACAAAACACCACATATTATGAGATCTCCTGTAATGCCCAGTGCCTAGGGTATGGGGTGGGGACTCAGGGTAGAATAAAAAATGAGTGATAATAGGTACAGAACTTTTTATAGGGGTGATGAAAATATTTTAAAATTAGATTGTGATAATGATTGCACAGTGATGTACATATACAAAAATCCATAGAATTGCACACTTTATATGGGTGAACTTAAGCATATGTAAGTTTTATCTTAATAAAATTGTTTTTAAAAGGTAAAATAAAAATATCTTTGGATGCTGCAGCATTCAAAAAAGGACTACTATTATGATAAAGAAGTACATTGAAGATAGGTTGACCATATCTTGTAAATTGTTAAAAATATACATTATGGAGCCATAATATGAGTTTGGAAAATCTACATGGTCAAGATTTCTGCTCTTTTTTCCACTTTAAAATACTATTGTCATTCATTATTGTAATTCCCATGATGTTATACATCTGTACATACGTGAATGTGCTTATAGATATATTTAACTGAAAGATACAATGTTGCATTTTCAAACAAACACTCTTATACTTTAGACATTTTTTTCTTATTAAAATTGTCAGCGTGATACGTAAGTATCCAGTTTATTCCTGTGAAATTGAAAGCGGTCACTTTCAAAGCTCAGTGGGAAATAAATATATTTAGCAGAATAATTTTGCCACCAACTTAGTTAAGGGGAGAAATACAGACTTATTGCAGGATGCAATTCACCAACTGTTTATATAATTTTAAGTCTTTAGTAATAAAGCAATCATGAGTTTGTCACTTTTTTTAACCATGACACTTCAAAACTCAATAAAATATAGTGTTTGACAATTTTCTTTATTTTAATTAAAATATATCCCCAAAGAGTGATGCAAATGCTTCCAAGTTGAAAGCTTAGCTCCCTTTGCTTCAACTAAAGAAAGGTTCAGTTCCTTTCTCCATCAAGTGAAGGGCACTCTTGAGCCTCCACACTGGCCCTGAGATGATGGGGTCTTTAAAAAGAATAGTTTGATTTGACCAAGGAAAACAGGAATTTTGGAAGGGCCTACAAAAGAATGACTTGAAAAGAATCAACCAAAAATATTGATGATCATCTTGTAGTGTGAAATATCAGTTATTTCCTTTTGTCATGATAAGAACAATAGAATCCAGAACAATTGTAAAAACTCAGATTAATAAGATGGTGGCAATCGCCTTTGTGTCCATCTGTATCAAAATGCAGTGTTCTCTCCATCCTGCTGTCTCTTGAATGGACTTCATTCTAAGTGCTCATGTTCTAGCCATGCTGAAAGCAATATAAAATCATTCATTTGTTCAGAAATGATTTTGGAGTGCTGACTGTGTGCCAGTCCCCATTCTGAGTACTTGGCATACAGTCAGGAACACGGGTTCCCTTTGCGTAAAGCTGACAGTTTAGCAGCAGCTGAGTAGGGGGAATCCTGCTATATGCAAATATTCCATAGATGAGAAAAGACTTGAATGCTAAGCTGATCATGGAAGCCGCGCTGTAGAGGGAAGAGGTAGCTTAGATATAGGTCAACGAGATGACTCTAATGAGAAAATACCAAACCCAAGTTCACATCGCTTCAGAGGCTGAATAACAAGAGGAGCCCATGCATGGAAAACTCAGTGGCCAGGCCCATGGCAGAGGTACGTGGAAGCCTGCAGGTGGGGCACGCTCAGTTCATGAAGAAGAACAAAGCTCAGTGTGTCTGCAGTGGATTCAGAACATTTGAGCCAGGAAGGAGAAGAGGGTTCAGAGAGGCCACTGCAGCACCATCCAGAGTTTTGCTGGTCAGGATCAGGAGTTTGGATTTTATTCAACTTGAGATTGGAAGCCAGTGATGAGTCTTGATTAGGAGCCTGAAATAATTTGAGTAACATTTGGAAAATATCTTTCTGCGTACTATGTGGAGAATGGACCACTATAGACACCTTAACAAACATGGTAATGAGGTATGAAGTTACTGAGGAAAGGGGTTGGCTTTAGTGAAAACAGTGGAGAAGGGTAGAAGGTTAAGAGACAAAAATCTTTTTTTATGTTTTCTTTTCAGATGGACTCTCCCTCTGTCCCCCAGGCTGGAGTGCAGTGGTGCCATCTCAACTCACTGCAGCCTTCACTTCCTGGGTTCAAGCAATTTTCCTGCCTCAGCCTCCGAGTAGCTGGGATTATAGGCACATGTCACCACCCCGGCTGATTTGTTTTTTCATATTTTTCATAAAGATGGGGTTTCACCATGTTGGCCAGGCTGGTCTCGACCTCCCAACCCCAGGTGATCTGCCTACCTTGGCATTCCAAACTGTTGGGATTACAGGCATGAGCCATCACACCCAGCCTAGAGACAAAATCTTAAATGTCAATTCAAAACATTTAACTTGCAGGTGCAGAATATTAAATAAATATTTTTTTTTTTTTTTTTGTGCTGAGCCCAACTGAATCTTTAATGCGTCTTTAAAGAGTCGGCATCAAAAATACCCAGTGTAAATTAACTGGACACAAATAAAAAAAATACCTTAATTAAGTTTTGTTCCAGAAAACGCAAAGTACTATTTTTCTAAATTGACATGACTTAATATAATGGACTATGGAATAATGGATTTGATCACTTTATTAATTTTAATAGCTCTAAAACAATTATGCATCCTGTGGCTATAAATGAGATTAGCAAAATACAGTCTCAGATCCAATTTCTCCTTTTATGCATATTTTATAATATTTTTATTTAAAAAATGACTTTATAATAAAATGCACATGTAACTAGAAATAGAAGTGAAAGACAAATTAAGTGCAAAGTGAGTAGGAAGAAAAATGTAAACACATATATTTGTGTATGGTATTTGCTGCAACTGATCATGAAATTAACCTTTAATTTTATAGTAGCTGAGAAAGAAAATTTGTTTCATAACCTAATTATTCATATCTAATAATTGAGTTCAACAGATTATAAAGAAAGGGTAGGTTTTCTTTCCGCTTACATGAAGATAAGAAAGTAGCATGAATCAGTGAAAAATGACTACTTTAGAGTTTCAGGTTAGTAGCATGGTAATGAGGGACTTCCCTATCTCTGTGGCCAGAGCAGCAATTGTTTTTTCTACACTTCCACAGTTCACTTCTTCTGCTTTTGAACAGGCCTGGTTGCTCATATTCACAATGGAATGCGACATCACTTAGGCAGAGAGAATTAGAATAATCGGTACCGTGGGGACAGCCCGTAGCTTATGGGAGCGGTCTGGAATTGCTGCACGTTCCACTAGGGCAGCAGCATGACATGGGAAGAGATCACAGTATTTCCCAGGACAGCATCGTGACACGGGGAAGGAGACTCAGTTTTCTGCAGGACACCAGCATCAAAGGCAAGAGGCTACAACTTTTCCCAGGATACCAGCACCAGAAAGAGAAGATCCGCAACTTCCACCTAAAACTCTGTAATCACAAGGAAAGAAGTGGCAACTTCTCAGCAGCTCTGAGTGGAGCCAGGGTTATCCACCCCCTCCCTCTTTCTGAGCTCCACTCTGATTTCTGACCATGTTCAGGGATGATTCTGAGTTCCAGAACACTTTCATCTCGTGTAAAAGGGATTTTGTTTGTAAGAAATGGGTGAAAACTTTCTGAATCAGTCTTCCAGCTAAAAATGAAACCTTTAGAAAGGCAATTATTTTGGTGGACGTGATAAAGGCAAGTTGCAGACTTGATTGTACCATTGTACCATCGTGTTTCATTCATTTTGTTTTTTAATATTAAGAATCTTACTTGTTTGTGATACTCTTTGAGTCTGTCCCCTACCCCTAGTATTTGTGGCTCGTCTCATTCACTATGTGCAGAATTAGCACTCAAGTCTTTTCAACTTCCTTTATGACAAAATTTTTTCGAGCCTCGGTTTCCTGGATTTCTCTTCTGAGGCAAACGAAACACTTCCTTGGAGTGGATGCTCACCAGAAAGCACTGAGAGATGTGCTCTTGAAATGCTCCTTCTTCTTTCCTCTTCAGATTCTGGGCAAGGCTTTTTCTCAGGCAGACTGGAGGAGCACTGAAGCAGCTTTATTGCACATAAATCGGTTCAATGAATATTAATTTAGAATTGGAAAAAAATCATTGGCTTAGTGGTCTCCAGCATGCCTTTTAGTTGTAATGTTTATGAAAGCGTCAAAGCAACACGACCCATCATATGAGAGACCATGGGTTTCCATTCAAAGACAGTGCTTTGGGTTTTTCTTCTTCTCAGAGAGTGGAGTTTGTACAGCTTGTTTTCACAGTAGGGTGGAAGGCCTAGTTTTCATTCTGTCTGTCATAACAATGGCCTTAATTCTTCAGGTAATTAATAGCTTCTTTACAACCAAGTATACAAATGAAAATAATAATTAATATGCCCCTGAAGCCTGTGGAACACGAAAGCATGTGTGAAGCCCTCGAACATTCTAATAAAGCTGTGCAATTGGAATCTAACAGCTTCTGTAACGGACTCTCCAGAAGAACCAACACAGAGCCGTGGTGCTCTGTGTTCAGGGACTTCACACTCACACATCTACAGACACACTTATCATAGAAACATCAACAGGTGCACAGCTTCCTCCCAAAGTAGTAACAGCAACATCGATTCTAAATTTGAGTCATCTTCATACGTGCATCAGACAATGGTTTGAGTACTTTAACAATCTTATTAAATCTTCAAAACAATCCAGTGAGAGAGGTAATATTATCTCCATTTTAGGGATGGAAAAACAAGTTTAACGATGAAGACAAGTAATGCAAAATTTTAGTGTTTTAGCTACTCCATGCTAACTGCAGCATAGTTTATAATTACCTTATCTAACCACTTAGTCTAGCTAGCAGATACAATTTAATCTAGTAACCAATTAACAGTAGTTAGACACTTAATATAATTTAATCCAGTAGTAGTTAGGTATTTGTTCTAATTATCAGATAGGATTTAATCCAACTGCTTCATCTGGTGATTTATTCTAAATACTAGGGGCCAGATACAACAGACTAAAGAGCTAGAAAGATTCTAACCCAGGCAGTCTGACTCACAAGTCCAGTAGCTTCATGATGACTCTCCACGGCTTCCCCCATGTACTGGGGTAAGGTTACATTAACTTTAATAGGGCATATTTTCTAAAGAAAGGTTTCACCTTAGTCCACAGCCTTTAATTTTCCCTTGTGACCTTCTAAAATGGAAATTTTCATGAAAAAGCCAGGACACTGATAAATCTATATTTAATGCCATAGGAATTTCCATTCTTTGATAAACAGAAACTTAAGGAATCTATACCTCATGCCAGCAAAACAAAATACAATATTTGGTTTTGTACATGACAAAGAGAAAAGTAATAGAAAGTGATTAATCTGGAAATATTACCAAGCCCTTTATAGTAATTCAATACTTTGTTCGGCAGAGGATGTTTTCTCTGATTTTTTTTTTCATATGTGTAATGAAAGGCAAAGATCACTGAGCCAGAAATGTCAAGTGATCTTTGAAACATGAATGCAGCATTATCAGGGCATAGCTTAAACAGACACTAATGATATGTTAATTAGTTAATTGCACATTTTAATAACAGACTTCCAATGCCACAATTTTTTTCACGTTTAAATAACGTAATTGTATGATGGTTATGTTTTCAGTAAACACTGGGGTGTTTTCATTCACCTACACATCTCTATATAATTAAATTTTGGCTTTTCTTCCTTGAGCTATAATGGATTCTAATGTCTTTATTAAACAGGAATCATCTTGAGTCATCTATTTTTAGCTCTCTCTCGGAGATATCCAGGTTGTCATTCAGACTCACAGGAAGATGGACAGACCCTCACTGAGATGCTAGCACATTTACAGATGGAATGACTATGCTCTCTTGGGTAATCCTAAGTCCAAAAGCAATCCCCTTCTTGCCAAGTAATCACATAGAAAAAATAAATTATAATTTTTGAGGCGATGTGGCTTGCATAACTTGTCAAACAAGATATGCAGCCCTATTTCTGTGTCATTTAAAACCTTTAAAGTCATCTCATTCTCCAGCTCTACTTTTAATTGCCTTTTCTACAGAAGTTACAGCAGTGGCTAAAGAAAATGGTTTGATTAGAGAAGACCTGTTAGCCTTCAGCCATATCACTCAGGGATGCATCTCTGTGAAATCATCTATATTCCCTATGAAATTAAAAAAGGTGACCTATTAAAACTGCTTTTTCAAAGACATCTGTGATATAAAACATACTAAAAGATATACAACAAAAGTCACTAGTCACATTTACTGAGGGAAATAAAGATTTTTTGTTGTCGTTGTTGTTGTTGTTGTTGTTATGTTAATTGGAGCCTATCAAGCAAAGAAAAATTTCAGGAGATATTTGAATTTTGCTATAGTCAAAGGGTTGACTATGATGATGACAACCATGGTGAAAGATGAGTTTTACTACTCATCCAAAATTCACTAGAATGACTCTTCAAAAGCTGTGTTCCTCCCTTCCTACTTTTCAGCAATAGGTTTTCTCCATTATGAACAAAGACTAAGAGCATGCTGCAGTGGTGAATTTACACACAAGGTCTATCTCCTGTTATGGTATGGGGAGAATCCTCATGTTTGAAAATATTTGCACGCATCTGTCACTATTATATTATCAAATGCTATTGCATCAGAGATAGTTTCTGAACCATGGGACTCAGGCCTTGTTTGTAGGATGTTTCTGAGGTTTTGACACTCTAAGAAGTTCCCACTTATGTAAACCTTCAGCTCTCTCTCTTTCCTAGCATAGGATTGCAAGAACTTGAGTTGGCTTTAGGTAGTTTATGCTTTGTCTCAGAATTGGAAAATTTTAGGGGGTAGTCAGCAGTAGAGCAAGGTTATTGATTTCCAAAGGAAAAGCCCAGCCCTTATGTCTCAATGAGAATTCTGAAGTCATATCAGGAGTTTCGAACTTCTGTTTCTCTTAGGCAAGCCTAAATTCCAAGTTAGTGCTATGTAGAGGGGTCCTTTGCAAGACGAGGCACTGGTTAGACAGTTTGAGTTAATATGACATGGGTGATTCAAGGATGCTGGAAGGCATGACGAGACACACTCAGCCTTCAAACAGCCTCGGGGAATCAGGCACCTTATATCATATATGACAACCTGCCACTGGCCATGGTGTGTCCCTTCATTAATGAGACGGACTCAATGCATCTTTACCTAACTCATCTTCTATGTGCTCTGGGGGTTGCTGGGTGTGGAAAAAGGCCAATCAGAGAAAGGTACAGTGATTTCGGTCATCATTCGACCCACTGTTCCCATGTGGGAGCAGCTGAAGGAATCTATAAATCGTGGAGATTGAATTCCACCGATGTTCTCTGAAAGCTTAAGGCGAGTCTTCAGGTTTTTACAAAAAATACGATGACCTCTCTTAACCTGAATTGGATAAAGTACAATATGATGTCATACATATGTGTTGGCCATGTGACCATTGCATCTGAGAAAGAAAAAGAAAACCAGTCATGCTCTGGATCCAGGATCACCCAGCTATGGGGCCCTCTCCAAGCTAAAGGAAAGCGGCAGCAGTGAGGGTCCAGCCATGGACACGGATTGACCTGAGCTGGAGTCTTGCCTTCTTACTAATCAGTGATGATCAAAGGCAATTCACAGAGATTCTCTGCACCCCAGTCTACTCATTCCTGTTACGTAGAACAGCGAACCTAAGTTCTACCTCCAACTTCTTCAAAAACAGAAAGAGGTCTTCCTACATTTTTCTTCACACAATAGCACTAAAAAATAAGATCATGATGCTAGAGAAGATGAGAATAAATGGATAAGTTGGTCTACAGCCATGACAAACCCAGCAGGGCATCAGAGGGCATCAGGCAGCTTCAGACTATACCCACATGCCCATAAGGATGTGGGGATCAAATCTGGATTGCAGGAGCTCTCCTCTAAAGCACCATGCTTCATGCATGCACTTGCAGACATGGGTGCACTTTAAGACACATCAGAGCATCAGGGCAGGATCTGTAGGGCCCTGGCTTACTCTGCCACTCGGCCAGCTCCTTCCATCCGGCTGTCTGATGACCCTGGATCTCTACCCCTCCAGCCTTCCTTTAGCATCGGAACCTGAACACTTGTTCTGCCCTCTTTTGGGAATATCCTCCTCTTTTTCCTCCCAGCCCCGACAGACCTCATCCTTACTGTCCTTCATTAATGTTCACTTCTCACCCATCAGGTCTGCAGTTAAATTTCTTCATCTAAAAAGGCTTCTGACCAACTTGGTCAGGTCAGCTCCCTCTGCCATATCAGAACACAATGCACTTTTCATTTAAAGTTCTTCCTCATGATTTTTATCGATAAATACTGGCTTATGCACCTGTTTATCACTGTTTTACTCACTAGGCTGTTTCATGGAATTAGGGAGTGTGAGCCTTTGTTTCTTTCTCCAACAAAAATGATTAGTATAAATGACCTGGTTCTTGGGCACAGTTGAAACTGGGCTGCGTGATCCTTCAGTTTCCTTTCAATTGCATCATCCCAGAAATGACCAGGTTCTCAAACATTTCCACGCATCAGATTCAACGGGGAGGGCTTATGAAAGTCTCGATAGCTGGCCCCACCTGCAGAGTGTCTAATTCAGTCTGTTCCAAGTGGGGCTAGGAATTCTCATTCTAACATCAGGTGATGCTGACGCTGCTAATCTGGGGACCATGCTTTGGGAGACGCTGCCATCAATCCATAGGTCTACATGTAAGGAAGGGATTCATAAGAGGAGGGTTGAGACAACAGGAAGGTATTAGGATGGGGGGGTTCTATGTCATTACGATAAAATGCTTTGTTCATATATTAAAAAGGCAAGAACACAGACCTGTAGAAAAACTGACAGAAAGTCAATATCACCCTATATGTGCCTTCACCTTTCTCTCATCTTTAACCTAATCCTCATTTACTTCACATACAACCAGTGTTTACTTATGCAAGGACCTTCCAACTTCTTTGCTGCAGGCCAAAATGGACACCAGCTCTGACTACCCCATGCAAAATTAATTGCTGCCCTGTCTGTAATCATCTGTCATACCTACATATTTTCATTATCGTGCTTGTCACGTTTAAATATTTATACATCTTCCTGTCTTGGTTTGTCAACAGCTCTCTCATGCCCCAAGTGACCATCATAACACCATGCATACAGCAGGTGCTCCACAGATGTCCAGTGAGTCAGGATGGTCTAGCCTTTGACAGTATAGAGAAGTTTTCATAGAAATTTCAAGACGAATATATTCCTGAAGTTTCACAGGACGAAGACAAGGCAAAACCCACACAACAAGAGCCACTAGGAAAGCAATAGTGTTTCTTAGTCAAAAAAAATCAAAGTGGGATTTGGGAAATATCGTGACTCTTGAGGAAGAGCTAAGGCCAAGTGTTGTCTTCTTAAGGCAACACTTAGATCAAGACTGCACTGGTGGGCAGAACACAAGGCGGGGCCTGGGCACACCGGAGACTCTGAGGCAGCCTTTGGGATCTGGAGCTGGTCATGGAAGAGGTCAGAATGGGGTTGCCTCCTAAACGTGCCACCTGTAATCATCCGGTGAGTCCATGAGGGCTAGAAGAAAGCTTCTCTGACAGTTCTCTCTCGTCACTGAGGACCCACTATTGGGGGACTGGAGTCTTTAGTTTATAAAACCTTGGGAAACTAGCTTCTCTGGGATAGAATAGAGGGAAATGGTTTATTTCTTGTGAAAAATAAAAACTGAATTTGTTATGAAAGAGCCTTGGTTCAATGCCTGGCTTTGGCAACAATCATGGTGTTGCATCACTGGGACAGGCACATCATTGGGCTGACCTCACTCTTCGTAACTGCACGACTGGAAGATGGGGCTCTTGATCTTTAGGCTCCTATTCACCTTAAGCACAGGCTATTCTCACCTGAGATGCTGAGAAAAGTGCTTCCTCACTGAGCCCTTGCTTTCTTTATCTTTGAAACGGGGATAATAGCATTTGTTCTTTATTAACACAAGTACTTTAAAGCTATACGTGAACACTGTTCCATCCATACGATAATTCCATCTTACTGGCAGGGGGTAAAACTTAAATTTTAAAGAGTTGCTTTTTTGAGGTTATGCTAAAGATAGTTCTAAGGTGACTCCTGTGTGTGGACGTATGCCTGTAACTCCTCTATGATACTAAAGATCCAATAGGACTGTATGCTCTGTATTCTTTTTTCTATTCTAATTATTTTTAAGGGAGAAGGGCAATCTGTGAGTCTGAAATGCTGACGTTAATTATGAAACTTAGAGAGCAACGACCAGAGGTAGGTTTATGAGCACTGGAAACTGCTAACCTGTCATAACCTTGGCACTGTACCTTAACTATGGATAATTACAATTTTAAACTTCAGCCTTTACCTGTGATTCTTACTTGTTCAGATCTACAGACTGTGTAGTGAACCATTTGCTTCATGTAGACTTATTGGGAGTGGGCGGGGGTTTTATCTTGAATAGACATTTGGTTTTCCCTGGCCGAGTACCTGTTGACAGTTTTAGCAGAGTCCTTCCCTAGCTTTCCTTGAGAACATGTTCTTTTCTCTGCACACTTGGGTGCACCGGCCCACATCCCCGGTCTAAGCTGTGCTGCGACAACCACAGGCACATACTGCTTCAGCTCCCGGGACTAGGCTATGGAAGGCACCTGACTCAAGTAAGACCACTGCTTGACACCATCTATGCCAAGAACCAATATTCACTACTGAATGGGTGTTTGTTTTCTTAGGAAAACTGTGACCTTTCTTCTTTCTTGCTGGATTGGAAAAAGTACAAGTATTTGGTTTTCTGCTGCAAAGGGCATTGTGCAATGCCACGGAGAAAGGGGGCCTCCATGGACAATAGCTGAGTGAGAGATGGGGAGAATCAGGGCTGTGTCTACACCGCTTCAGCAATTTCAAGGGAGTTCATCTCCATTAGCCAACAAGTGTCATCTTACTGAAGCCAGTTTGGGTTGTGTTTCTGCTCATTTGAAGCCTACACAGTGTTAACAAAACACACGTAGCTAAAAGTCTGGGAAAGGCTCTTGTTTGTTTTGCTGTTTCTCTCAGATGCCTAGAACCTAACCCAAACCATTTGCTAATCTTCTCATGCTTCATGAGAAATAAAATAAAATAAAAATTCTATAAAGGATTTCAAGATTTCATCAGTCACTGGGGTAATGAATTAAAAAAATACAATAATTTCCTTAAGTGGTACAACACTCACAAGAATACTTATTTATGTCCATATTTGTTTTCATATTCACATGACATTCTATAAATCTAAGCACTGAGTTGTTTTACAAAAGAAACCACATATAAACAATATATCTCTTCTATTCAAAAGACACAGAAAAGGGAACTTCAAAAAATAAACAAAATAATAATGCATTGATTTTGTGGGGGATTCTCATCTTGCAGGGTAAATTTCCGGGCTTTGCCTCTCAATGAGAAATAGGGATGGCAATTTGTCCTCAGCCTCTAAGCCAGGTACTGAGATACTTAAATGCAGGGAAATTAAGAAGTGTTGACACTTAAATATTAATTAAAGTGCTTCACAAGGATGCAGCTAGATTAAAATAATGGTTCATGTTCCTTTCACAACACTAAAAAACAATTTGTGGGACAAGTTCAAAAGCTAAGCTGAAATTCAACTATCCTTTGAGACCTTGCTTATGAGGAAATAAATACTTATGCTGTAAAGAGCCCAAATGGAAAATACATTAACCGACAAATCTGTATCCTGGCCACAGTAAAGAGGAATTAAGGAAGAGACTGCAACGCATGCAAATGCCAACACGAGCTGTTTGTTTCCTCAGTAGACGCCACAAACACCACGTCTCCCTCAGTCTTGCCCATTTTAATTAACCAAGGGTCAATCCATAGTAGCTATTGAATTAACTGTCTTTCCTTTGAGGTTGCTAGGAGTTTTGAAGCATTTATTTCATCAGATCCCGAATTAGCCAACGAGGACCAGTTTAATGACATGCCAGTTCTTTTGTGGCTGTGATAATGTGCTTTGTCCTCTTTGATAACGTCAGGTATCTATCATGGTAAAGGGAAGAGGCAGTGCAATTTCTTGGGAGGAAATTTGGAATTAACTCTTAGATTACTTAGCGGTGTATTGTGACAGCATTTAATAATTGAGTGTTGTATAAAGGCTAGTATGCCAACAAAATCCCATTTTAAGCTACTTTTTTTTTTAACCTGGATGAAGACTTTCTTACAGGCTCCGACTAAAACTGTAACACAATTACATTTCAAAGAAATTGATCACATATTTTTACTTCAGTCAGACATCCTTGCTAATAAAAAAGAGGGTTAAATTGTATTCTCATCATTAAGATAGCAATCAAATTGTCATTCAGGCAAATACATTCAATTGTGTAACTTTTAATATGTGCAAAGATATACTAGAATTAGTTACACCATAAGCAAATTTGACTATGCAAATGATTTGAAGTAAATAAATACTAAGACACTTAAGGAGGCAATATTTTCCCTAGAGGCCTGTATAAGAATTATTTTAATTAAGTCTATAAGCATGGTGTTTAGTAATGTCACATGTCTTGGAATTTTATGTGCATTAAAAGAAGGGTTAAGACAAATATGAAGATTGGTCCATCTACCTGAATATAACACAACATATGAATCTTAAACACAATTTAACAAGAATTTTAAGATACTTTAAAAAAGTAATTCTTCAAACTTCCTGTATCCAATAATGAATACAGTATGTTAATTATAAAAATTATATAAGTGGGTTAAAAACCCTGTATTTGCCAATATTCAACAATTCACTCCTTCTATCCCAAATGGTCCGTGGTCCAGTTCTGGGGGGATGAGAGAACAAGATGTAACAGAAAATGATCTGACTCTATTATTTTTTTCCGTTACTAAATAAAGTATGTCTTTTTAAAACCTTGGAAGTTTATGTTTTCTATCTGACAAGAGAAAAAGAGGAGAAAGTGATCGCTTTTCCTTTTTGTTGCTTTTCTTATTTGATAAGTCTCTGCTTCTGGAGTCTTTCGTGAGAAACGTTTGAAATGTGATTCTTACCTAAGTAAAAGGAGAACAGTTCCACAGATTGGTGCAATAGAATAAAAGTGTCTTTAAAATAAAGCTGAAGCTTATTACCCTGCAAAATGTGTTTAAAATGCTCTGAAGAAAGAGCGTGAGGTCAGAACCCATGTTCTTCACCAATGTACCGGCTCAGCCTCAGACTCACGGGACCACCCCCTACCCCAGCGTTCACGGCAACATGTAAATTGCAAGACACTTTCAATGTGTCTCCCAGCACATCGGCTCCTTCACATTCCGAATAGGAATGCAATCTTGCTTATACTTAGTTCTGAAATTCTGCATCTGAACCAAGAGTCATTTGTTCTTTCTACTCAGTTCCTGCAAACCAGAACCAGTTATCTGACCAAGGAAATCTCTGACTCCAGAAAACTTTACTTCTTATATATTATACTGTATCAGAAAGGAAACTTAAAACACCTTTCATCACTAGAGCATGGTGGAATTGGCATGACATATGGACTTCACAAACTCTATGGCTTTCAACTGTGGCCAGTATCATCCGCCCTCCCCTGAGGCCACTTGGTGCTACATGGAGACATTTATGGTTGTGATATCTGGGTGGACGCCACATGCATCTAGTGACAGGGCCATGGATGGGTCCGGAAATTCCACGGTACACAGAACAGCCTCCCAAATACGGAACTATCCAACCCCAAGTGCGAATAGTGCTGAGTTGGAGACATTAGCTCAGCCCTGTCATGATCGGTCATTCTGGAGTAGAAATCTTATCTTAGGTATGCATCCATGACTTGCATTTCCAATGGACTATTCTGCCAGTCTTTTCTGTTCATTCGTTATTGTGTGATTATTTCAGGCCAACTCCAATACCATGAAGAAGTGAACTCAATTCTCCATACTAGAGAGACGCACTTGTGTTAATTATTTAAAGTCATGGTAAAAATGACTTTAAAAACCAACACTCTCATTACTTCTGAAGTCAGCCATCAAAAAAAAAAAAATCTTTGAAACACAATCATCTGCATAAATTAAATAATAATTATTAAATTAAAGTGTTACACAGCATCATTATGAGACTCAACAAAGCAATGATAGAAAGAGCACATGAAGATGTTTGGGAAAGTATTAAATGTCCCCTGACATTTGAGGTGTACATCTGTTTCAGAAAATAATTAGACATGGGATATTTTGCTTCGTATTTCTCTCAAATATAGGGTGAGAAGCTCTTAAGTTTCTCCAGTCCTACGACAACATAGTTTCTTTCTTTCTCTTTTTATGAGAACGTGGAGTACCATAAGATTTGGGGAAAACATCTGAGGATGGGTCATTGACAAAAAAGAATAACCCATGTAATGAGTATTGGTCCACTTTTGGACAAATCATGCATTTTAGGAATGCATCAGGAGTTAGGGACTTCTGCTAAAACTTGCCCCAGATGAAATTCGATCTGGAATGAATTGAGGTTAATCATATAGATGGTATAATACAGAGACAGGTACTTTGCCAGCCTCTCAGGTTTCCAGGTAAATGCAAAAGGTAAACTCTAAAACGTGTATGATTATGTTCAAACAAGATATAAAACAAAATAATAAGAAAAAATGATGTTTTTTAGAAAAAATATTGCTTTGAAATTTCATAAAAATTAATATGATTTAAAAAGGTCTAAAACTGCTAGACTTTTTTTTTTTTTTTAAACAAGAAAACAACTAGACAATATCCCGCCAGTCTCTTATCACTGATGCTGACTTTTTCATACTCTGGATTCTTTGGATTTGGAGATTCTCACATACATCATAATACGGAAAGTCATAAAACCACATTGTTCCTTTGATCTATAGTAGTGAGCTAGTGAATGGGTCTCAAAAGGCTAAATTCCAGCCTTTGAATCCCAGCATGTGGCAGAGAAATTAGAGCCAGTGATACTCCACACTTATTACACTAAATTATCATCAAGAGTAAGTGGAAAGAGGAAAAAGAACAAGTAATTCACTGGACTAGAAATCTCATTTATTCCTCCAATAGGTTTGCTTGATGAAAGCATTACAGCATCAAACTTAAAAACTGCAGTAAGATATTACTGGTGTTATGAGGTCCCTCTGGGTTGGTTCTGTTCATGAAAATGCTCGCCTTCCTGACAAACCTGCCTTCATCTTTAGGTCTCTATCTCATTAACACAGAAACCACAGGCTCGATCTCAAAGAAAACAAGATTGGAGAAGAACTTTTCTTCTGTGCTCTCTGCATCTGGGAGAATCACAACTTTTCATACAGAAGGGCTCATGGTATATTCGATCCTGGTTATTGCACATTCATTTCTCCAGATTAAACTGTCCAGCAGTTGCCCATTCTCTGTAGTTTCAATTGCTGTTTTCAGTTACCCACAGTCAACCATTGTCAGCAAATGGGTGAGGACAGGAGGAAAATATATTTTGAGAGAAAGATAGTGAAGCAGACCACATTCACATAACTTTTATTATTGTATATTATATAGTTATCATTGTCCTATTGTGTTAGTCATTGTTATTAAATCTCTTACTGTGCCTACTTTATAAATGAAACTTCCTCATAGATGTTTATGTATAGTTAATAAATACAAATATACAGGTTAATGTATAAGACACAGTTTATTGTATAATATACAAGAAATAAGACCTACTGTTTAATAGATTAGTAGGGTGAGTGCAGTTGAAATAATGTATCAAATGAAAAAGAATAATTTGGATGTTTCTCACATAGAGGAAAAAAAAACAGTATTTAAGATGATGGATATCAATTACACTGATTTTATTTTTAAGTATCATGAGAATGTAATAAATTATCACCTGAACCTTCAAAATATGCATATTTAATGTGTATCGATAAAAATACTACACTATTTTTAAAAAATATGGTACAGTGTATTCAGGGTTTGGTAGTCTTTGTGGTTTCAGGTACCTACCGGGGGTCTTGCAATATATTTCTCAGGAGTAAGAAGGTACTATATATTCCACTTTCCACACCTCATAAATTCTATATGACCCTCTCTATTCTACTGTTCCATGCAGTGAATCGAGAGAAAGATAAACCAACAAATAAATAATTAAGCAGCTTCAAACAATGCTTCTCATTACTGTAAAGAAAAAACAATTTTAGGAGTGACAAGAGAGAAAGAAACAGGATGAAGGAAGGTAATCTGATGAGATGAGGTCTCTGGGAAAGAGACAGGGAGATCTTACAGAGAGCTCTTCATGATGAAGGGCCGTGTGCTCCTCCCTGCCTACAGACCACCTCTCCCTAACGGAAGTGGCCAAATGTCCACTCTGGAAAAGTTCTCCAAAGTGGTCATATCTTCTTTATTCAGAGTCACAAAATATTTAGATGCAATGTTCATCTGGTGTTTTAGGAAAATACTCCCATACTAAAATCTTAAAGGTCTTCTTGAACGGAACTTTCCTCTTCTGTACTCTTGGAAGGCACGCGGAGTTTCAGAATGAAGAGTTCAGAAGAAATAACTTCCAGAAACAGAGGTCTTCCAAAGCCCCACTGCAGACAGAAGTCAGGAACGGTGAAGACGCATGTGCATCTGGCCACACCAAGCCCCCAGCGGGCCCTGTGTCTGGAGCACACCCTTCGTGGCTTCACACTGAGGACATTAACGCTGACTTGTAGTGACAGCCCTGCTAATTATCAGTCAGGAAGCTGCTATTAGCTAACTGGATTCTTTTGGTATCTTTGGCATATTTACTTATGTTTGAAGAAAAAGCACATTTTTACTTTATTTTAAAACCTTCCACCGAAGCCCAAAGCGTGACTCTTGGGCTATTCGGCTTGAAGTAGGCGTGGAAGTCCGGGCCAAATCAGCTCTGAGAGGCCCCAAATCAGACTCCAGAGAGCCCAGGGTCCAAACAGAGTTTCAGCTACATGGTGCTTCCTCTGACCCTCATAGGATGCCGACTGCACTTTCCCCTCAGTGACTCCTCCATGAAAACGTGCAGCCCACCCCCAGCTGCACCCCCTGGGTCCGACAGCACAGGTACCCCACCCTCTCCATTCAGCGCCACACAGTGTAGTGGAAGAGGGCAACATTCACATGATCCAAAGAAACTGCCCTGTGCGAGGGCACTAAAGCCCTGCCTAGGTTTTCCAAATGTTTACTCTTGGATGGAAGTCTGAGTTTCAGAAAACAACAACAAACAATTCTTAACTTATCAGCTCCTCATGGATCAGCTATCCAGTGAGCTCAATGCGTGTGCTAAATGCTTTCTTGGGCACCAGAGATACAACTGCACACTAGACTGGGTAGGCTTATCCTGAGAAAACAGAAGACTGGCAACCCTGAAGACATGAGGGAGCTGTAAGTATGAGAAGTGCAGGAAAAGGGAGAAGCAGGGTCCCAGGGGTCCCCACAGCAAGGGATGCCTAGCATCCTCTTCTGGCAGCAATGATGACCTTCTGAAGAAATGACAGTCAACACAGCAAGTGAGATGGAAAACACAACCAGAGGAGCTTAATCAGGATAGACAGATGGCGTTAAGACACACCTGGCACAGACCCACAACACCCGACCTACATCCCTTATCCCTTTGAGTACCTGTTTAACTACCATGAATGACAAGATCCCTTGCATGATTTAACAGCCTGGCTCACACTTCCCTCCTGAAAACTTGAAAATGTGACCACCACACGCCTTCACACTCACATTCATGCTCTTCTGATTAGGGTCTGGTAGTCGACAAACTTCAAACGAGGGGGAAAAGCTGACATTAATGATTTATCAGTCTCTTGACATCCAGATTGACAATAAAATATTTTCTCTTTGTAGAAAAATGGCACAGCTTCGTACCTTAAGGCAGAGTAAAGAGAAGACTGCAGGAGGTGACTGAGAAAAGGTTTGCTGGTCTAGCAGGTGGGAAGGAATCAGGCCAGAGGATTCTGCTCACAGTGAAGCTCGATGTCTCCCAGCTTAACACTGTGGACAACCCCCTCTGCGTTGTGTCGTCAAGCACTTGTGCTTCGTAACTTTCGGTTATAAGAAACTTCTCAGTTCATGAATAACTCAGAGTCTCAGGAAGCTATGAAGAGACTACGGAGTGACAGGTAGGAGATTTCTATCATTTCATTTTATCTTGATATCCACCTTCTTCGTTTTGCTCCAGAAAGTCGAGATTGATATTTCCTCAATACGGTAGAGAAAGTTGGGAGCTAAAAGTGCTTCCAATTTCATCTTTCTCCGTCTTCAGAGCCACTGCCCTTTCTATTCTCCAAAGACTGCTGGAGCTCAAAAAGTGAAGGTGATTTTTACACACACACACACACACACACACACATACACGAGACAGGGTTTCACTTTGTCGCCCAGGTTGAAGTGCAGTGGCACGATCGTGACTCCCTACTCAGGGTTTTACGTGATCCTCCAACCTTAGCCTCCTGGGGAGCTGGGACCACAGGCACATGTGCCCCCAACCCAGCTAATTTTTAAAAATTTTTGTAGAGGTGCAAGCAATCCTTTAGCCTTGACCTTCCAAAGTACTGAGACAACAGGCATGACCCCCCACACCTGGACTGAAGGTGATTTTGAAACGGGTAAACAAAACCAAGCAGGAATCCAGAGTGCTATAACAGAGGCAGAGTGTACTAGACAGGGCATAGCCTCACCTCTCCCTTGAATAATTTCTCTCGTTTCCTTAATTGCTGTCTCCAGACTTGAATCCCTTTAACCTACTTTCCACTTGAACATCAGAGTCATCTTCACAAACAGAAAAATCTCCTTCGAGTACATTTCTACTTAGGACACCCAGTGAATCATCATTTCCTTTAGGGACAGCTGCACTGCTCAGAATGCAGTATGATCTTGACCCTGGTCACTTGAACTTGAATGCCTTGTACAAAGTACCCTGCCAAGTGCTGGGTGCTATATAGAAGCCATATGTTTCTTGAGGTCAGGGGCCCGCCACACAGACACAACTGCCGGACTATGTAGTAAACGGGGAGGCAGAAACAGACGTAGGACAGTATGTGAGCTCAGAATAGGACACAGTGATCTAAGAGGAGTCCCTGGGATATATGGTGTTCGAACTGAGTACCAAAGAAAGACTAAAAGTGAGTCATGTACATTAGCTTAGGGCTACACAGGGCAAGGATCCTCAACATCACTGTCTTCCAGTTTCACATCTTGTCCCACTGGAAGGTCGTCAGGATCGGCGGCACACGTGAAGCTGACATCTCCTGTGATAACAATGCCTTCTTCTCCTGTTTGTTGTTGTTGTGTTTTTTGTTTGTTTTTGTTTTGGTTATTTTTTTATTTTTTTTATTTTTTGAGACAGAGTCTTACTCTGTCACTTAGGTTGGAGTGTAGTGGCACAATCTCAGCTCACTGCAACCTCTGCCTCCTGGGTTTGAGCAATTCTCTTGCCTCAGCCTCCTGAGTAGCTGGGACTACAGGAATGCACTGCCATGCCTGGTGATTTTGATTTTTTTTTTTTTTTTTTAGTGACAGAGTTTCACCATGTTGGTTGGCCAGGCTGGTCTCCAACTCCTGACCTCAGGCGGTCCGCCCACTTCAGCCTCCCAAAGCACTGGGATTGCAGGCAACAATTCCTTCTTCTGAATACCTCCTTAAGGACCTGCTAGAGTGTGTTCTAAGTTAACTTTTTAAAAAGTAACAATAAAGAGTACAGGAAATACATAAACCAGGAACACAGTCATTGATTATTATTATCAAGTATTATGCCCTGTGCGTAAGTGGTTATGTGAGACTCATTTAAGACTGGAAGCGCAGGTGTGTACACATCAGCGTCAGCACACACACATGTGGATTATACGTTCTGCTATGATACATAAGTATATGGCTACAATGCCATTGGGTGTGAGGAAAGTTTTAGCTCCATTAAAATCTAATGAGAGCCAGGCATGGTGGCTCACACTGTAATCCCAGCACTTTGGGAGGCCTAGGTGGGCAGATCACCTGAGGTCAGGAGTTTGAGACCAGCCTCGCCAAAATAATGAGATCCCATCTTTACTAAAAAAAAAAAAAAAAAATACAGAAGTTGGCTTAGAGTGTTGGCAGGTGCCTGTAATCCCAGATACTCAGGAGGCCGAGTCAGGAGGCTCACTTGAACCCAGGTCAGAGAGGTTGCAGTAAGCCAAGATTGCACCCCTGCACTCCAACCTGGCCGACAGAGCAAGAATTTGAAAAGAAAGAAAGAAAAGAAAAAAAGGGAAAGAAAGGAAGGAAGAAAGGAAGGAAGGGAAGGAAGGGAAAGAAGGGAAGGAAGCGGGGGAGGAAGGGGAGGAAGAGAGGGGAGGGAGGAAGGGAGGGGGAGGGAGGGGAGGAAGAGAGGGGAGGGAGGGGAGGGAGGAAGGGAGGGGGAGGGAGGGGAGGAAGAGAGGGGAGGGAGGGAGGGGAGGGGAGGGAAGGGAGGGAAGGGTGAGAAGGAAGGGGGGGAGGAAGGGTAGGAAAGGGAGGGAGGGAAGGGGAGGCAAGGGAGGAAAGTTTACTGGGAGAAACAGTCATGGCAAGGAATATCGGAAAGGCACGTTGAGAAGGTAGAAACCACGAACTGTGCTTCCAGCAGCTGGACTCGGCGGAGACGCCATGAAGAGGCTTTCCCACACTTCCCAGCCCTTCTCTCATGCTTCCCTTCACACCTTCTGCTCTGGTCATAACACGACTGCAGTCTCTCAGTCCAGCAGAACACCACACGGTCTCACATCTCTGCCTTTCGCCCATGCTGTTAACGCTTCCTAAAATAGCCTATGTTTACTCCACGATTTTTCTGGACAAGTTTGTTCTTTAAGAGCAAAGCCACAACCTCTCCTTTCAGAACCATCCCTAGAAACGTTGAAGCGCCACTAGGAGTTTCGTTCTTTGACTAGACAGCATGCCATGTGTCTGCTTCCACCGCTTAGACACGGGACACATCCCTTATACAGACATTTACTCTTGTAAGAGCTTGTGTCTAGAGGGAAGAACCAGTGTTTTAAATATCCCTGAAATCGTGACACCAAGGACACTAAAAGTCATTAAATTGTGACATCAAGTACACTAAAAGTCATAAAAATGTATCTATGAAGCAAGCAGTGGATAGAATCTGAGACCTTGTTCATTTTTTAGTTTTAATATCTAGAAAAAAACCAATGCCACAAATAATAATAGGTATTCCTAAATGTAATTTTAGGATAGACATTTCAGAAAAGAGCTGCTAGGTAAAGTTAATTAACGTCTTCCCCAGTGGGTGACTCTTTGCCTTGCCCTCTATCAGTTCACTGGTTTATTAGTCACTTTTTCCTCTGGGCACTGCCTTCCTTCACCCATTACCTGCCATTGCTTCATTAAGTTACATCTTCATTTATGTCTTCTCAGCTTCAAAGTCAACACAATGACTTCCTTCTGGACAGGCGACACCCTAAAATCCTTTAGGTTTTGTGTGGCGCCTAACTGGAAATACAGGCTTCTTGAGAATAAAGAAAGGATAGATAGTTGATTTGTGGAATAGAACTATGGGCTTATGTTTTTTAGTAGGCAAATAAAATGAGCCACGCATATGGTATTTAGAATTTAGTGTGTCTAGATTAGAATCAGAGTAACTCACTGTGCAAAGCTAATAAATAAAGACTTATTGTTATTTTATCATTGGGCTAAGCAAAAGTTGAATCAGCTTTTTTAGTATATTGCCCGGGTTCCCTTTGGTTATGAAGGCTGAGTCAGCTGAAAACACAATTCAGCACCAGCAGTTTATGATTTCCATGGTCATGGAAGAGATTTCATGAAGAATAAATTACCCGAGATCTCATGGCCCTTTCATACAAGTGACTGTCATTGAAAAGATATAAACTGAGGCTTGCATCTTTATATCTTCATTATTTATCTTTACTTCATCAGAGAACTCATGGTTTGCAATATTGGTGTGTTATTGGTTTAGGTAAAAATAAATAAATAAAACAGCTGAGAACTCCAAACTAATTTAGTTTTGCCAGAAAATGTCTAGAATCCCTTTCTCCTGCAAACCTTTTACATGTTTCACAGGAACCCAGTACTCTCATTTTTAATCCTTCAATCTCATTCTTGAAAGGAAAGTTGAACGTCCTTAGATTTCAAGACAAGGAATGATATTTCTTACGCAAACATTTAGGAAAGGAAATGTAAAACATTTACAGTTTTTGTGCAGTGAATATATTTTTGAACCATTTAGCTTATGCTTGAATCAAATAATAAAAATAAAGTATAACTTAATAAAATAAACAAAAAATTACAAATTTAATGAAATGGATATATGTTTGAACTATTTAACTTACGCTTGTATCAAATAACAATTTTATAAAAATAAAGTAGGCCGGGCACGGTGGCTCAAGCCTGTAATCCCAGCACTTTGGGAGGCCGAGGCGGGTGGATCACGAGGTCGAGAGATCGAGACCATCCTGGTCAACATGGTGAAACCCCGTCTCTACTAAAAATACAAAAAACTAGCTGGGCATGGTGGCACATGCCTGTAATCCCAGCTACTCAGGAGGCTGAGGCAGGAGAATTGCCTGAGCCCAGGAGGCGGAGGTTGCGGTGAGCTGAGATCGTGCCATTGCACTCCAGCCTGGGTAACAAGAGCGAAACTCCGTCTCAAAAAAAAATAAAAAATAAAAATAAAATAAAGTAAAACAATAAACATAAAAAATCATTTATAATTTTTAAGCAACATATATATGTTTGAGCCATTTAACTTATGCTTGAATCAAATAACATTTTAAAATAAAAATAAAGTATACTTATATGTTTTTCTCTAAAATACTTTTGTCAGTCTTGGTCAGTTTAAAACAAACATGTTAAAAATGTCTCGATCATAGAGATGGTTATTTTTAACATTTTTAAGTCCACTTAATTTATATAGTTTTCAAATCCTCAGTTTTACTGTGAGAATTAAATATTTGTTTTTTATTCTACCTTTACATTTCTGGTAATTTTATACCAACACATTGAATGATTTAGTTTGCAAAAACTTTTAAAATCTAATAATTCTTATGTCTCCAGTTACCATAGCTGAATTTTCCCTTTGCCCAAAAGTCTTGCCCATCCTGGTGTTGGATGATTTGTGGTAAATAAAAATGTCACTGTGAAATTAGTCTCCTCATGCTGCGTCTGGAGAAATACCTCATTCACCAGCAGAGTAAAACACACTAATGGAAATATCTATAGCTTTGCAGACGATGCCTAATTTATCCTGACAGTTATTGATTTATCTGAAAAGGAAATTCCAAAAATAAATCTGCTGACTCCTTTTCTTAATTACATGTTAGCAAATGGGCACAACAGCCTAGGAATACTGAGAGGCTTCCAGTTACTCTGCGCGAAGTTTTTCAAATGACAGAGATTTCCTTCCCAAAGCTCAGAGTGGTAAAGCTTCCAACGGGAAAGGTGAATAGACAATTACAGTTTTGTGTAACTTTTCATTCTGCCCCTCTGTCCCTGAATTTCAGTACTGCATATGTTATCCATCAGCCACAGCAGCCACTGCACACTTAAAGTGTCATGAGTCTGATTTAACATGCACTGAGAGGCCAAATACAGAATGCGTTTTTTAACTTCACAGGAAAAGCAAAATGTAAGTAACATATTTTATTAATACTTTTCTATTGATTACATGCCGAAATAGCATTTGTTACATATCGGGTTAATGGTGTATGTTAAAATGAATTTTACTTGTTTCTTTTTTTTTTAATTTGTCTACTAGAGAAGTAAAATGAGCTGCAGCTCACATTGGTGGCTCACAATATGCTGGACAGCAGAGCTCTAAGGTCTGAACTGGTGGATGAGCAACCTGAATAAATGAGTTCAAAAAATGACACAGGATTTGCATTAAAACCTGACACAGGCTTTCATAAAACCAGGACTGTAAAGGTTTCCACACTGTCGTTCTAGAGTCATAAAAACAGCAACAGTGATTAATCTATTTTTTTTTTTTACTGTTGTTTAATAGCAAACATTTCTTTTTAAAATTTCAAAATACGAAATGCCGTACTAAAATGCTAGCACTCTTTCATCTTTAGGGAGGCTCCCCCGTGACTGGGGGTTATGGGTATGTGTGCCTCCTCTCTCCAGGCCACGCGTTTTCCAGGCAGGTGATTTGGAAGGAAGCACATGGGAGATTTCTCGTTTTCCTTGCCAGAAGCTGTAGGTCAGGGTTTAGCATGTTGATTATCTGAAGGAGTCATAAAATAAGTGAATCTGAAGTCCCATCAGGAGCATTTGAGAAGCTGAGCCTGGTGGTTCATGCCCATAATCCCAGCACTTTGGAAGGCTACAGCAGGTGGATCACTGGAGGTCAGGAGTTCGAGACCAGCCTGGCCAATGTGGTGAAATCCCATCTGTACTAAAAACACAAAAGTAGCCAGGTGTGGTGGTGGGTGCCTGCAGTCGGAGCTACTCAGAAGGCTGAGGCAGGAGAATCGCTTGAACCTGGGAAGTGGAGGTTGCAGAAAACTCTGCAATGGTGTATGGGGCAGGTACAGGGGTATGGGGCTGATGGTGGTGTTTTATTACTTGGAAGAATGGGGGAAGGGATTAATAGAAGAGAGTACAGTTCATACTTAGGAAGTAAAACACAACAGCCAGATGCTACTGAGGACTGTCTTTACTCTCCACATTCAAGAGCTCCCCCAAAGACGTGGAAGCCACTTATGGAACATTTCCACTGAAGCAACGAAGAGGCGATTGGGCCACGTGAACTGTGGAAATGTAGAATATACTCAGGCTTAGTCCAGATGACACAGAATTTAAAGGCTTTAAACCCCGTTTTAAGATGAAACACACATATAATTAGAGACTCATGGCGCACTTAGGCAAGATCAGAAACCACAACATCGTGACGAAATGAGACATACAAGAATTCATTTTGATAAATTCTAAGTTAAGATTAAATCCATTATTTTAACTGGGCTTTCAGCAGGACCGTATTCCTTACCACTTTATTCATCTGCCTTTTTCAAAGGTCAACATGTTGTCTTTCAACGGGAGGCCTGCATAGACATCTTTTGTAACACATGAGCTATACACAACTAGGCTTCTGTAACAATAAACCGGCCCTCAGCAGGGAACTCACACAGAGAATGAATACATCAAAGTGACCATGCTTTGACTGAGTTGAAAGCCCTTTGGAGGCTTTCACGGTGGAGCTGGACATGGTCGCTGGAAAGATGAGGTGACGAGTGCGGTCAGCCCAGGCAGGGGTCACCCAAAAATACCACCCAGGGTAATGAAGGAGGCTGACATTGTCTTAAGTGGGGGCTTGAAATGAGCTAAAAGAATTGTTTGGGTTTGAAAATAGCCTCTGATACTAATTCTGAGGGTCTTCTTAAGAAAACTGATCATAAGACACCACTTACTCCGGAGACAGCCCTTCCTGGGTTTCACCTCCACCTCGCCCACAGCAGCCCCTTTAAATCTCCCAGGCAGGAGACCATGAGCTATTTCAGAACCACATTTTCAGATGTTTTGTCTTCCAAGTCCTGGCTGACATGAGCACCTCCCTTTGGGTTAAGATCCACCACTGGCCCAGCCGAACCTTCCCCTCCATCCTCCTGATGAGGATGACGTCTGGATTCTCTATTTACAGCTTGGACACGGGTTTTGACAAATCATCTCCTATTTGGTCCTTGATAATTTATTTTCAAAGAAATAGCTTGTGGTTAGTATCTGTAGGAGAACCCCGATATAAGCACTGAATATATTTTTTATTGATTTTTAATTTTAATATATATTTTTTGAGACAGGGTCTCACTCTGTCATCTGGGCTGGATTGTAGTGGCATGATCATAGCTCACTTCAGCCTCAGTCTCCTGGGTTCAACCAATTCCCTCACCTCAGCCTCCTGAGTAGATGAAACCACAGGCATGTGCCTAGCTTTTCTTTTCTTTTTTAAAAAAATATATTTTATAGAACCAGAGTCTTGCTATATGTTGCCCAAGCTAGTCTTGAACCCCTGGCTTGAAGAGATCCTCTCATGTTGGCCTTTGGAAGCATTTACATTATATGAATGAGCCGCCAAGACCAGCCCGAAAAACAGTATCTTCTCTACTTTAAACGTGAAAAGTAAAAGAAAAAACCTACATCTGCTGACACACTTTAGAGCCTTAACATACTTAGGCTCTTTTGTTCTTACGATATTACATATTCTTCCAAAGAGTAAGGACAAACTTGTCTTTCATATCGAATTTTTCGTCAATAGCTCAAATAAAGCACACATATCCTTGCAAAGTTATAGTTGAACCACAGGTGGCTAGAATCAAAGGCTCTATATAAAAAGAATTAAATACAAATAATTAATAACTACAGAAAATAAAAGACAATCCGTTTCAGTACCATCTGTACTTAGATATCAAATATGTCCAGTTGGAAAAATAACACATCTTATTAAGCAAATATTTTAATCGTGCAAAACCTGTCTGGTCTTTCATGGTGTGATTTTTAACTTGTAATTCCTCTGTGCCATCTAAGCTTCCCCAAGGTACTGTCATTTTCCTGAAATGTTTTCTGCTAGATCAAAGCCCAAGATGAAATTCCAATTACATCAATGAAATGAACTATTCATATGGAACTAATCTTTCTATAAAAACCTCTTCGAATAAAACATCGTTTTTGAAAGTCAGATAAACCCAATGTATTGACTTGATTGTGGCTTTTGTCAGGATTTATTCCATCCACATCACGGTACTTCACTATGTGACAATGAACAGCTGAATGGGGAGAGACTTTCCTTTAAATTATTGCCAGTTACATAAATGCGACGCTGTAAAAGTCGGTCCACTGATCACTCATGGTGTGTGCCACAGAACGGCACTTCTGATGAAGTTTCACTCTCATGAGTTCACTCAAAGTAAACAATACAGTAAGCACTATTAGAAACAGCGTCTCTCCTGACATCGCTATCCAAATAGCCATCTTAACATAAACAGAAACATCTTCATGCATGGCAAAGCTTTACAGCAATATGGATTTGTGTGTGATATACTCCACTTCAGTGAGCAAAAAGTTATGCCACACAGAGCTTAATGACATCCTATATGGTATGTTAATAGCCCATATGGCAGAACCTGGGAAGAACCTAATTGAAAGTCACTTAACATTTACAAAGACAATCCAAGTTTAACCAGGATGCAATCCTTGACATTCCTGGCTAGAAAAGACACTCTTGCTGTCATGAAAAATAAATGACAGTGCTCTGTACGTTCTGATGGCTCTTCCGAACATGCTTATTTTCAGTTTTGAACACCTGCCTGAGCTTTCACTTAAGTATAATGAATCTATAATTAAGAATCTGTTAGGATTTTCATAGAATATTTGGTTTTGAGGAAACTGCGGTACCACATTGGCATACTCCAACAGCCTCTGACTCAGAATACAAAAAGAATAAAATATATAAAAACCCACCTGAACATAGAAAATAGCTTGATTTCTATCCGTGTTTCCCAGACACTAGTCATCTGTAATTCCTCTCCTTTCTCCACCTTCTTGTGTCTTACGGAACTTGTCTTTTTGACTCTCTCTGCAAAGCATTCAACATTTTTCTTCCGTTTCTTCCTATCCCAGTCCTAGTTATCATCACCCCTATTTTAATCTGAGTCGTCCTCATCCTTCTGAGGATCTCATCTCAGCTTGCTTATTGGCCTCCGTACTTCAGCTCTAGCCTTTCTGCAACCCTGACCAGAGAGGCCTTTCTAAACCTCGGTGAGATCCTGTCCCTTCCTCCCGAGCACCCTCACGCAGTGTCCCATTGCACCTCAAGGTATAGCCTCACGCCTCACTAATGACTGCAAAACCCTATGAGTCTGTCTTGTCTCTAGCCTGTCTCACATGACCGACCCCACGTTCACTGTAGTGCCCTTCAGCTCGCCCATTGGTCTTCTTTCTGTCTGTTACCTATGGCAACCCAGTTCCTTAGGGTTTTTATCCCAGGGACTTTCCTCCATCTATAATCACCTTTCTTTTTTTTTTTTTAAATTATTTTTCCATGAATTATTGGGGTACAGGTGGTATTTGGTTCCATGAGCAAGTTGTTTAGTGGAGATGTATGAGGATACAATACACCGTGTTTGTTGTCTTTTATCCCTCACCCCCCTCCCACTTTTTCCCCTAAGTCCTTAAAGTCCACTGTATCCTTCTCATGCCTTTGCGTCCTCGTAGCTTAGGTCTCACGTATCAGTGAGAACGTATGATCTTTGGTTTTCCATTCCTGAGTAACTTCACTTATTCTACCACAACCTTTCCATAACCAGGTCTTTCTGGTTGCTCAGAACTTGGTCAAAATACACCGCTGCAGAGAAGTTTCAAGGCTCATCCTGCAACATCCAGGAAGAGACAGGTCAACACCTATTCCACACGAATTCAAGTTATCTGCACCCCGCTGTCCTTGGGTGTGATTCTTATGTCCGTCTGGCCGGCTTCAGAATATCATTACATGAGGTTGGGAGAGTTTGCTACTCTTTCCCATGCTATAACCTCAAGTGCTTAGAATAATGATGGGCACATCATGAGACCTGAACAAAAAGGTATAGAGTGAATTAAGAGTTACAGGTGTTCTATGAAGCAAATGTCCTTGTATCTTAACATGCTTGAGAAATGCCTAGTTAAAAATTATCTTTCTTCCTGTAGCATTACTCAAAATTCTCAATATACTCCAATTATGTGATTTCTCCAAGACAGGAATATTGAATGAGGTTTTCCAACACTTATTTGGCCACTGGATAATTTATTTTTGAGGAAGAGCTCTTTATGAATATTAAACAATTTAGAAAACACTGTTATGTGAACATCTATCTACACAGACCTAGATAGGCTTTGAGAACCTGAAGTCTTTTCTCTTTTGAAAAAAAAAAATTATTTCAAGGAAAAATAAAAATCTTGCTCATGTGTTTTTTGTTTGTACATTTATTTTCCTTTTTTACCATGGTAATTGGATTTCAGGTCTAACTCTTCTAATAACATTTTGGGCGGACTTTTGACAAATCACTTTAATTTTCTTCTGTGCCCGTTTTCTTGATCCTAAAGTGAAGGAGAGTAATTTCTCTGACATCATTTGATGCCATATGCTCCTGAGTTTCCCTTCCATAAAGCTGAATAATAAAGTGGAACAAGGATTGTTTAAGGTAAAATATGGGAAATTTCTGAAGGTGATTATATATGATAGAGCAAAGATAAGCACAGTTAGTCATACTAGAGAGCATCCATCTGGGGCAAACTGAGCCTCACCCTTCACTTGCTGAGTGATGGGCCATTGGTCCAGATGTCTGCCCAGAGGCTGTATTCCCTCAAGGAAAGGTTACCTGGTCTTCTTCCAAACAGATGATACCCACTTTCTAATTATACTTTGACTTCCGTGACCATTTCTTTCCCTAAGCTCTGCATTCTGTGCAAGTGAAAATCTTCGTGTAGTCAAGACTATTGTGTCCTTACTACATCAAAGAGTTCCCAGCATCCAATAATTTATTATTGAAGAATAATCATTTATAAGAAACACTGGGAGAAAAATATTGATTTAGTGCCCTACCATGGCCAATATCAATGTGCCTAGGAATTCACTCTCAGAGCACAGAGAAAAAATTTCCCCAATTCCTCCCAGATCTGCTGAATTTTGTGTTTATTAAAATATAGTCATTATCCAAAAGAACTTAATCTCAAGATGAATAGATATGCATGCCAGAAAAAGGCTAATAGAAATAAAATAATTAGGAGCGATTAGGTTCTCCCTTCATGCATGCCTAATGACAGCTTTAAGAGCATCTTCATCAAAGTTCACTGTGTTAATAAAATCGACATCCCCTTCCTCTCACCCAAAATTATTTCTTAAGTTCTTTCTGGGGGACAGTTCACCTAGGACAATTAGCACATCGCAGCTTTTCCTTCACCAAAAAATTTTTGTTTGTGTCTCTGAAGGGAGCTTAATGCGTGAACAGGATCTGGGTGTGGGAAACATCAAGAAGAAAGTAATCAAATATTGGGTATCCAATACCATTTATAAGTAAACGCTAACATTATTTCACAAATGCATTCACAATTCAGAAGAAACCCAATTTATCTAGAGACTGCACATTGATGAGTGGATAGATTTTTCACAAAAGCATGTGAAAAGTTAAATTAAAAAAGAAAACTTTTGAGAAAATACTGCTCTTAGTGATGTCTGCCTCGGGGGAGCTGCCCTGGGGAGCTGCGGCATGTTGCATTTCAGTTGGCTCCATCTGTCTCCTTCTGGAATTATTAACAGCACTTGCAAGCTTGTCTTCACAATACAGACAAATGATTCTTGGAACTGATCTCACAATGACCAAAACTACATTAAAATTCCATAAGGAAAGATCCAGGAGATTCCTTATAAATATGGTATTGAGGTACCGAAGCTCACAATGTACATATTTAAAAATTAATTTTGGAGCACAGGCAAGAGGAAAACGTTGTTTTAATATGCCTCTGTGCTCACTACAGCAATGGAACATCCCAAATGTCCTCTCTAATATTGTATCTTTCATTGCACTCCTTGTGGGTTTTCCTTCAAAATGAATCTATGACAAATTAAAATCTTTACAGGCAAAGGATGTGTGTTTGGAATGCTAATGCATTTACTATTGAAGAAAGAAGACTAGGTTTCAAAATACAGTTCTCAGATGGGCAGCATAACACATAACCATTTGGGATACTTGTCTCACACATGGTGCTGTGAAATGCTGCCCATTACAATCCTGAAAGGTGGCTGCTATCAGTGCTCATCTAACATAGCATCTTTGCAATTAAGGTCATACAATACGGTAACTCAGAATATCGAAACTGTTAAAACACCTCTCAGAGATTAGTCCTGGAGAGTCTGTAAAGCGTGTTAGGTTTTGTACATTGGTGTGTCCACTGTCCACATTTTTTTGGTAAATTTTAAAAAATTTTTGCCCCTCTCTGTGTTGCTGTTGTCACTGTCATCAGCCCTTCATCATCAAGAGTGGGCATCTTATGTGTGGCATTCTGTCTTAAGGGAATGTGAGCAAACAGTAGACCTTTAGTGCTATTAATGGGCCAATGTCTGAAAATTAAGAAATGCAAGCACAGCCATGGAGGCTGAGTCAGGTGGGCTGGAGTGTGCTGTGCCCAGGGGAAACCTGTACCCTGAAGCCCTGCTCTTCCCTGCCTGATCTCCCTTTTTTTCTGAGTACACAGGATTATTTTCACTTTTAGTGTTAAAACAAAATGATGTTCTTTGTTCAAAATATTTACTGTAAGTCTCCTGCCTAAAATAGTTATTTGGTCTTTTCTATTGACATTTTCTCAATTGAATTATTTTAAACTACAGTATTTATCTGCATTATCTTAATTATAAAATAATTATGAAAGATGATTTTTGTTTCTTAGTTCAAAAGTGCATCCACATTTCTCTATTACACAGCATTGCTTAAACTATTCTTTTTTGTCATATTATCTATGCCTGAAAAAAAAAAAAGCATTTCAAGAAGGAAAAACAAAAGCAGAAATAACCCAGTGATGATGACATGGGTGTTTGAAGGAGTCTAAGATTTGAAGTTCTTCCAAGGAAGCTGAGATTCAAGGACCCTGGATACCATAGAGTCACGACTGTATTTCATATGGAAACAAAAAATGAGCCTTACACTCTGATGGCTTCTGCTAACTAAAATATGATCATGTCTTTAACTTTCCATCCAATTCAGATTAGAAGTACCTTCATTTTACGAAAGATAAAAGTCAATTTGTGTAGTTATTAAAAACATGTAGAAACACGTATTTGGAGAATCCAAGAAGAAAACACATATTGCATAAGTAACACAAATAGGAGTTGAGTATGTTTCCTTCAATAAAATTATTATTTTAATAAGTGAATATCAATAATTGAGAAAAATATACAATGTTTTCTATTTATATTAAAGTGTCAGTTGCTAAGTCAATACTATAAAGTAGTGAGGACTTTCTACTTCATGGCACTTGTTGGAATGTTTCTGATTTTTTTTTTTTTTTTTTTTTTTCAAAACCAACTTCCCACTAGAGGGAGCAAGTCAAATGGCCAACTTCCTCTCGTGAAAATTTTAAGTTTTTGTCTATACTGTAATTCCAACCATATTACACATGTTGATAATATTTGCATTTTGTCGCAACATGGATATCTGTTTATTTTATGTTTCAGATATCTATTTGGAATGTATTATTCTAAGCATCTGGGCCATTTTACATAAAAGGGCATTTTCTCATACCTTCTAAAATAATTTACTGCATTCACCTCCTTTTACATTTTAATTTTTCCATATGTTATATCACAAATATGATAATTTACAAATTGTTTATAAGTGCTATCTTATTATCTTATTTTTCTACTAGAACAAAACTCTTTCCTTATTCATATTCGGAATTGCTTTCAATGAATAAACACTATTTTATGTGCCCTAAGTCATAATCAACTTTTTGTTTTCATAACTTTCATGATAATTTGAACAACGATTTCTTCAAAACACTTGGAAGTATGTCTGACACGATGGTTTGGTATGGGACAACTTTTAAAGGAAATTATCCTTACCGTTTCTCCATCTTTCCGACTGGCTATGTATAGATAAGATCTATGTTGACACTTAAGTGGATAGTTTTTAAAATGTGGTCCTGGTTGTATTCTCTTGGTAAACTTGGAAAAGAGAGGCTCATTGAAGAGAAAACAAAATGGTTCAAACATAAAGATATGTTTTTCTTTAACTGCCAAACTTTGATTTGGAGCTTAGTTGTAAACACGACATCCATAATCCTATTTTGTGAAATATCAAACTGAGGTTTTATTGGTTGGTTGTTGCTGTCCTTTCAGTTTGTCCTTCCTCTACAGTTTGAATACCACTTTTAAATTAAGTATTTAATTGTTTACGTGGTCACTACTGTAAAGTTTGGTCACGATTGAAAAAAATATGATACTTTGATTTCCTTTCTTAAACTTGTATTTGTTTCCCCTACATTTCTAATTGCCTTCAATTTTCCGGTGGCTTTATCTGTCTATACACCTACCTATGCATGCTTCATATCTATTTTACCAACAGATTTTTAAATGCTTTTTGTTTAATTTTTTACTTTTATTTTTCAAAGAATTGCTCCCAAGGCCCCACTCTGTCCACATATTCTCCTCTGTATAGCAGCATGCTTCTAGCTGACACTCCGTGACTTCCCTTTACCCTCTGTGGACCTGGCTTACTCACTCCTTACGGGTAGCGTGGGGATTGAGTTTCACCTTGTCTGCAATGCCTGAACCAATTGTGCCTGCACAGTAAAGCCCCAAATACACCCTGCACACGTGGTGGGGGGCTCACTGGGCTTCCCTGCCAGGCACTGCTCCACGTGTATTGCTCCAGGTTAGTACCTTGGTACTTGGGAGAAATGGGGTAGAAGCTTCCAGATGCTGCATTGTGCATGTCTTTCACTGGCTCATTGAAAAGTATCCTTGCTCTACTATAAATAAAGAAAAGTAACAAATGTGAGTGCAGTAAGTTTCAGAGAGTTCTTTGAGTCTTTTTAGTAAAGTATCAAACCTGATGGTGGTTTAGGGATCCTTAGAACATGCAGTTGGTTTCAAAAGTCTTGGGCGGATTTAGAAATTTGGATGGCTGTACCCTTAACCTCATGATTTGGCTAACTCTGGGTGATTCTGTGAGTTCCTAAGAGTAATTTTTCAATCTAGAAGTTCTTCTGTACCTTAGTTCTTTGATTTTTCTATGAAGGCTTTAATAAGTTTTTTCTTCCATATTTTCTCTGTGGGTACAATATTAGTCCAGGCATAGAACTTTTGGATTAAGCCCCTGACTCTCTTATTATTTCTATAAGAGTCTATCATTTCTACTTTACTCATTTTCTGTCTCATGAGCTTAATCTGTTAGTTGATTTTCTATGTCTCTAATTTCTTAAGTATCTTTTCAAAAATTTTACCTATGTAAAATCACCTCCTATCCTTTGAAAGGTTTAATTTTTTTCTTACTACATTTTTTTGTCTCAGTTTATTATAGATTTATCTACTTGATTATTTCGATCTCTTTATTTTATATCACAGGATATTCTTTAAATATCTGTAATATTTGGTTATCTGTTTGTATTTCACAGTGCAGCATTAAAAAGCTGATTGAAACGTGTAATCAGCGAATGTAGTTTTCCAGTTGTGGGTTTACTTTTCAAAGGCCTATGAGGAACTAGCTACATCCTTGTGGGAATCCCAAGGGTCTAAATGTAAAGATATTTTCTTAGGTGACAGAAAATTCCTCCAATGCAGAAACCTTCAATTTCTGGATTAAGAGGGAAACTGTAGAGGAGGTGTAGCAGAGAATACTGCTGTTTATATTAACTTGAAGCCACATCTTGCTCTTCTGAGAAAGAAATAGGATGTAGTGACTCAGAAACATGGTCATATTGAAGCTTGGTTTTTGAGGCATATTTAAGTTAAATTTGTATTTACTAAATGATACTTGACCTGAATCAAATTACCCATTGGCTACATGAGACATGTTCATTTCTGCAATAACCTTTGTTCAATATGGTTAGAATTTGGAAAATAAACAGATTGGCAGACTTTCAAGAGAATGAAATTCACCGCAAAAAAAAGGTATTTTCTCAATTGTGCAATCTTAGCATTTTATTTGATTATTTCTTCTGAATGTTTAAATAATTTTATAACTAGAATATGTTAATATTTAAATGTTAAGTATTTTATATAACTTGACTAAAGCAGTTCTTTAACATTTTTTTTCAGGGCATTATTTTCCCAGTTAAATCTCAACGCACTTAAGTCGGTAAAAATGAAAAAAAGTTCTGTAAAAGAAAACATAACTAACATTTTATCCTTGATCAGCTACTTTAAGTGAAGCTATTCCCTTCTTGGTTGCCAGGCTGGGTCAATTTATGAAATGGGTGATTTTCAACATGAACAGCTAGGAAGATGGCTAGCACTGAACAGATTACCTTTTGGTATTAAATGCAAAAATTGAAAGTGTAGTCACTAAAGGAAAAAGAAATCTGTTCACATCAGTTTCAAAGTCTGCGGTCAAAGAAAACATCGGCCAATTATTCCAGAATAGATGTGCATAGCTAAAGCTCATTCAACCCTTAGAAATATCCTTTTATTGGATAGATGAATCTTTTCAACAGCAGAAGAAAATTAGATTGCAACCAGCATTCATTTCTACATCACAGCCCCGGGCTGGAGCTATATTAAGCCACTAGAAGGTTTGCAGAAAATTGAAGTACCATGCACTTTGATCTCAAATGACTGCCCATGTCCCATATGACAGGCATTTCTAAGAGAAGAGATGTCCTCCTGGGACCTAACGCTGAACAGCAGCAACAAGATGTGAGATTCTGAGGACACAGAGACATTTAGAAAACAACACAGTCAGCCCCCAAGATAACATGACCAATAACGATGCTTGAAATGATTGACAGCTAAGTTCAAAAGTCTTAATTGAAATTCTAGCATTTGTGGGATTTTCTGTGGATTGCCAGAAAATCCCATTCCACATAGGCACAGGGATGTCTGCTCTTGAGTTAGAAGAGTAACAGGGGTTAAGAACACATGCCTACCCTCTCCATAAAACCCTTCTGGCTCCTCCCAGTTTGTTGGCTCCATCTCTGTTTTCTCAGACTGCACCCTCCATGGCCGAATAGCCTCTGCTTCCCTCTCCATCGCCGCAGCCGCATGCCAACCTCACGGGACTGGCTTTCATTCGCTTCTGTCACTTGGAAAGGCACAGATGGATATGCTGTTTTTCAGACAAATGTCCTTTATTTTTTATTTTTATGATTTGAAATCTAAACTGGCTTCTTGGACTTCTGATGCCCTGCAAAACTAATTATCATAAATAAATATGTATTGGTAAGTGTGACTTGGAAATAGTCGTAGGCCTTTAGGAAAACTGTAGCAGAAGCTTCAATTTTTAACTTGGGGTTAGAAAATAGCTGCAAACAGCAGAGTCCTAAACTAAGTATTGCAGAACACAAATGAAACAGACACAGACCCTGCCTTCCTGTAGATAGATAATTATAGCAGAAATATATAGCAAAATGTGCAATAAGAAATACACAAGGCTGAGCATGGTGACTCATGCCTGCAATCCCAACACTTTTGGGGGCCAAGGCAGGAGGACTGCTTGAGTCCAGAAATTCCAGACCAGCCTGGACAATGCAGTGAGACCATGTCTCTACAAATAAATATATATTTATTTGTGAGATATTCTGTGGATTGTAAGATTAATATACATAATATATATTATAAATTACATATAATATGTAAGTTTATTATATATTATATATAACATATATATGAGTATATATATTAGACATATATTTTATATAGTATATATAATATGTATAATACATGTATATATATTATATGTATACATTATATATGTATACACATATATACTATATGTATATGATGTATATACGTATATAATATATGTATATATGTATATATATGTATTATATAGTATATATAGTATATATACAGTACGTATAATATGTATATTAATGTTGTATGTATAATATATATATTATCTGGTAGTGCATGCCTGTAGTCCCAGCTACTCCAGGAAACTGAAGTGGGAAGATCCCTGGAGCCTGGGAGGTCAAGGCTGTACTAAGCTGTGATCATACTAATGAACTCCAGCCAAGGTGACACAGTGAGAAGAAAAAAAGAAATGCATGAAAATGGAAATGCCAGAGGAAGATCAGAGAATGTCCCATAATTAAATACTTGACCTACTGCCCAACGATAGGTATGGCGTGGCTATACTCACAAGGGTAAAGTTATTCCAGGTAGTAATACAAGCATCAGCAAATCATAGAGGGTGAATACAGCACAATTTCCACCAACATAGACATAAGAGCTCCAGTCTTTACATCCTTACACAAGAACACTCAGAGGCTAAAAGACAGGGGAATCTCCTGTGTCCAATTTTGGGAAGGAAATAAAATTGTGATAGAAAGTAAATAGGACTTCACATATTTTTGACCTGGTTTGCAGCTCATGATATTCCTAATCATTGTTAAGAAAAAAATGAATACTGTGATATTTTATCATACCCTCTACATTTCACACCTGGAATTTTTCCATAAAGACAAATGTTCTTCCTCCCCTTAACTACTTTATTATTCTGAGGTCCAGTTTGTATGAGAACAGTAGAACAAAGACTGGAATCATTCTGCCCTTTTACTTAATCCAATTGGCGAAATAAGGATGATTTTCTCCATGGGAAGAGCCATTTTGCTTATTCCTTAATTTGCTAAAAGTTAAGGGTGGGGAAGAGAGATGGCTGGCACTGAAGGGCACGTGATATTAATCTCCCTGGGCCCTCCTTAATGGCTCTTATTCAAACAATAAAAGGAAAACTAGGCTCTGGACCAGTCTAAACTTTGGAAGAACTAAAATAAAGTCTATTACGGAACATTGTATCTTATCACCATCGAGTTAGGAAAACAAATGTCATGATGGCAACCAAGGGAAGAAAACACAGTTATCTTCCCTCAGAGGCTGAGTTGCTATGTCTTATCGGCTTTGAATTCTCATTAACTTGGGATCTCATTTCTGAGTGGTCATTTCAGGTGTCCCCTTGATGAATATTGTTAGGCATTCACATAAGTGCCACATTTGAAATCATAAAGATTGTACACACACAGTGATGGTGAATTTTGTATGTTAACTTGATGATGTCACAGTGTCCAGATATTTGTTCAGACATTATACTGGATGTTTCTGTTGATATGATTTGGATGTAACTAACATTTCAATCAAGGAACTTTGAGTCAAGTAGACTGTCTTCTGTAACATGGGTGGCCACATCCAATCAGTTAAAGGCTGAAATGTAACAAAGACTGACTTCTGGTGAGCAACAAGAATTCTGCCAGAGGATGGCCTTGGACTCAAACTGTATCTCTTTCCTGGATCTCCATTCTGCTGGCCCACCCAACAAATTTTTAACTTGATAAACCTCACAACACATGAGCCAATTCCTTAAAAGTAGTCTTTCTGTATCTACACATTTTGTTGATTCTATCTCTCTGGAGAACCCTTAATAATAGGACACAATATAGTCTATATTTCCCTGCTTTAAACATGCCAGACTAGCTTCGATATTTTTAATATATTTTTTAAATCTCTTGAGCTTCCAAGTGTGATTTTTCTCTGGAGACACTCATTAGGAGGCAAAAAAGCTTGAAAGTCAATAGTCTACAGTCTTCTGTGGTATGTGTTAGTCTTTCACGGTGAAAAAAAGGAAAAATAACCACATAGAACATAATCATGTACTTTAAGAGCAAATAAAATGATTTCATAACAAAATAAGTAGAATAACCAGTATTAGGTAAACATATGTTGTCTCACATATCTAGAATTATTATACTATAATGTTTTTGTATTTATTCAGTTATTATTTCATGAGAGATTTTATGGAGGGTTTACATACTTTTAAAGTATCTTTTTTTTTTTTTTTTTTTTTTTTTTTTAAGATATGAGGTTTCACCCTGTTGCCCAGGCTGGAATGCAGTGGCATGATTATAGCTCACCACAGCTGCAGGCCTGGAACTTGTGGGCTCAAGCCATCCTCCCGCCTCAGTCTTCTGAGTAGCTAGCTCTATAAGGGCAAATCAGCTAATATTTTAATCTGTATTACTGATTTATTCCTTCATGTATTTAAGAAATACACATTGTACTCCTGCTAGACAAGAAGCTGGGCTAATCATAGAAGATAGAGACTGAAGGAAAAAGCAGACATGGCTCCTCTTTCTTTAACACTCACAATCTAGCAGGAGAAATGAATATTAAGCAAATAATGCCATAAACATCTCAAAATTGTATTTGTACAAGATGCTACAAAGGAGAGTTTCACATGGCTCTAAGGCTGACTTTGATTGAGCTGAGATGTGAACAATGATTAAATTTTAACAGGCTGACAATAAGCTGTTATCCTGATAGAGAATAAGCTGTTGTCCTGGTAAAGGGAAAGGCAGACAGGTATGAGCCACCCTAGGAGGTAACCCGAACACTGGCAGGAGATGGAACAAAGCCAGGGTGGCTGAAGCATGAACATCGAGGAGATTCTGGTATAAAAAGTGCCCCAAGATGTAGATTATACCTGTTTTATGCAGGACTTCATAGGTCATGCTACTAATTTTTGCCTTTTTGGTGACAAAGTAAAGCAATTTTATACTGGCAGCTTGAGGGTAGGCATGGCTAGTATAGGGTTTTTAATTAATTGATTCATTTGTTTAGAGATGGAGTCTTGCTCTGGCATCCAGTCTGAGTGCAACGGCATGATCTCGGCTCACTGCAACCTCTGCCTACTAGGTTTAAGCAATTCTCCTGCCTCAGCCTCCTAAGTATCTGGGATTACAGCTATGTGCCACCACATCCCACAAATTTTTGTATTTTTAGTAGAAACAGGGTTTCACCATGTTGGCCAGGCTGGTCTCGAACACCTGACCACAGGTGATCCGCCTGCCACATTCTCCCAAATTGTTGGAATTGCAGGTGTTAGCCACTGCACCTGACCTAGTTCAGGCCTGAAAGAGATTGTCTGGCTACAAAATGAGTGATTACTGAGGGAGCAGAGATTATGTGTTGGACTGATTGAAATGGCTAGCATAGTAATTCAGGTGACACAGAATGCTTGTTTAGAGTAGGAGGTGTTTAAAGACCTAGGTTGACTGAAAATGTATGATACGGTTTGGCTGTGTCCCCACTTAAAATCATCTTGAATGATAATCTGAATTATAATTCCCATGTGTTTGGGGATGGATCTCATGGGAGGTGACCGGATCATGGCGGGAGATCCCCCATGCTGTTCTTGGGGTAGTGAGTTATCACGAGATCTGATGGTTTTATAAAGGGGCTTTCCATCACCAGCTTGTGAAGGACGTTTGCTTCCCTTTCTGCTATGTTTGTAAGTTTCCTGAGGCTTTCCCAGACATGTGGAACTGTGAGTCAATTAAACCTCTTTCCCTTATAAATCACCCAGTCTCAGGTATTTCTCCATAGCAATGGGAAAATGAACTAATACAATGTATTAATATGAAATGGGTTGGAACTGGTGATGGAGGGTTACGGAGATGGGAGAAAAGTTTTCTTACACTGCTGGGTAGATGACGGTATCATTCTCTGAGCTGCGTGAGTATGATATGTGTGTGTGTGTATAATCTGTATGTGTGAGTGTGTGTATGGGTGTGTGCATGGTGTGCATGTGTACATGTACACATATATAGATATAGATATACCCTTATAACTGAAGGGAAGATTTCTAGTACTCAGATTAATCAATAGGTCTAGAATTCAGAGATGAAGTCTAAGCTAGAGACATGAACTTGTGAGTTACATAAATGTATAGTGGATCACTTAACCTGTGGGTGTGTTTGTGACCTCAAAGGGAGAGAAAGAGAGTGAGAAAGTGAGAGGAACTCAAACCTATCCTTGATTTGTGAGGGAAAAATAATGACTAACATCTCGTTTTTCCATCTACACACCTAAGGGAAAACAAACAAACAAACATACAAACAAAAAAACAAATCTTCTGTACTGATGGCTCATTCAGACGATTCTGACGAACCATGCAGCTGGAGGAAGTTATGGAGGAGTTTTGTGGAGGAGTGGGAGCCTCAGGTGGAAGTTGCCACCCTCCCTTGTCACACTTCCTGGGGCCTGGTTGGGTGTGTGTGGGGGCTGTCCTCATGTGACTTATTTGGCTGGCACTGAACCCACAGGAGAGCCCCTGTGGGGAACTTGGCCTTGGAGAGGTGACTGGTGATGTGGGTGCTGGGAGGGAGACCACGGGGAGTCATGTCCCTTTTTATTTACAGGGTGCTAGCTAAGATTAGATTTCCTGCCATTTCAGTGGGATGGGGTCTGAAAGTATGATTTAGGATAATTAGAGGTTTAATAAATACACTGGTGAAGAAAAAACAATCTCAAATTCCCGTGAGATCACTGACAGTATTCAAATCTTATGTACTATTCAAACCTCTGCAAATCCACTTATATGACTCAATGGAGAGAACAGCTGGTTTGCAGTTGTGAAGGAATCCAGCCACCTGGATTTTTGACTTTATGTAATTCAATTTCACTTACCCTTTCTGGAGGACTGTTTCTGTATCAGATGAGGGATCTCAGAGAATTTTCTAGAATAAATGTGATCTTGTCTTTACTCATATCTCCAGCCTTTTTTCTATCCCCTCCTCTAATACCAGCCTTATTGATAGTTCATTCCAAGAACAATAGTGTTTATATCCATTGTTTTTGGTTCCCTGAACCTACCTGGCTCAATTAACTCCGGAGCCTTTGCCCAGCTTCTCCTCATTAAGGTTGCTTCACTGGACCATCTTTGGGTGGATTCTTGATGTTTAAGCTGCAACTCAAACACCCTCAGTTCTTAGACCTTCCCTGTTTATCGTGATTCTCTACCTCCAACCTTCACTCCCTTTAGTACCATATATGCTTCTTCATTTTACTCACCATTCTTTCTCAGTATTTAACTTCTGGAGAACTCACATGTCACTATTTTATCCCCAGTATTTACAAAACTGACCATCTTAGATAAATCCCCAAATAAATGTTTATTGAATAAATGGATCCATGTTTAAAATTTAGTAGCATCAGGTAAACATGCCAATGTAAAAGCATTAAACCAGAGAGCTTAACTTTAAATTTTTATGTGGAGTAAGTTGTAAGACCACAGACAGCCTATTAGTTAAACCGATGGAACTACAGCAGCTTTGTGTTTAAATCTATTTCCTAGGCTGGGTGCAGTGGCTCACGCCTGTAATCCCAGCAGCTTGGGAGGCCAAGGCAGTTGGATCACCGGAGGTCAAAAGTTCAAGACCAGCCTGGTCAATGTGGCAAAACCCTGTCTCTACTGAAAATATAAAAATTAGTCAGGCAAGGTGGCAGGCGCCTGCAATTCCAGCTACTCCAGAGGCTGAGGCAGGGCAATCTCTTGAACCCAGGAGGCGGAGGTTGCAGTCAGCCCAGACTGCACCACTGCTCTCCAGCTTGGGCAGCAAGAGTGAGACTTCATCTAAAAAAAAAATCTCTTTATTTGGGAGCTGTTGTGGAGAATGAAACAAGAGTTGGTCTTTAAAGTACTGGTGCTTGCTGTTAAATCCATGAGTGCTGTCACTGGTCGGAAAGTTTCTATTTGTTCCCAGAGAAGCTGGGGCCAAGTTAGAGACCAGTGAGTGCAGCTAAATGGAAGGAACATTACTGCCTCTTCTATGGGCAGCGGTTTCTAAGGATCAGAGCAGCCTTTTGAGGTAGCAGATGCCTTAGTAGACGTCATTCACAGACAGAAATGCACTGATCACCTGTCCTGGATATGTGGAGACTGAAGCAATGGCTGAGATGCTGAAAAATGCATTTAAAGGTCACTTCGAAGCTAAGCTCCTAGGAATCCTGTGTCTCTAGGAATCCTCTGGGTTAAGTTTTTAATATATAATGGCTCTGCCTATATTTTCAATGAGTATTTTCTTAATTGTTAAAAAGGCCTATTATGAACAGCTTGCTTCCTTTTTACTTAATGTTTTCTCAACATCCCTAGCTATCAAAGGGCCTTCATAAAGTAACTAAATACTTTTGTATGTTTGAACCTTTGGAAAAAAAAAAGACAACATAAATTAGCCAAATGGTGAAACAGATGTTCAAAATGGCAAAGCTCACAGCTAAAATGCCGAACAACATCTCGCTGTCCCGTTAACAGAAATATCCTTGAAATCGTAGTGCACGAATATTCTGAGGGAGAGTAACAGTTTTTAAATAAGCAACACATGATAACATTGCACTTTATCTTATTGTCTTAGTAGTAAGAATACCCACTACCTTGAATATAATAAGCATTCAATAAATCATTGACTGAATAAAAAATATATGCAAAACAAAATGGTGGAGGAAATGGATTAACATAATTCAATAAAAATGCAAGCATGCCTTATATATTTCAAATTAAAATATGTAAGTGTATGTATAAGTGAGTTTATGATATATCTGTGCGTGCACCTGCTAGGGTACTTTCTACACAGTGACCTCAATTCTTTGGTTCATGAGTGTTAGGGCTAAATTCCAGGACAAACACAAAACTGCACTGATTGACGTAAAATCAAGTATTAAGTAGAACATTTCCAGGCAAACTGGCACTGGTGGACCCTAATGAGGGAACTCATTGATAGAACGGTAAAATTGTGTTTTTATGTATGTAATAAAAAGACATACAATAGAATATCAATAAAGTTATTTGGAAACGTTTAGGTTGCAAAGTTTTAAATAGCTCATGAGCTTGATTTTGAACTATCCTTAAAACTAAATTAAAAAAAATGCATTGATTGGAAAAATAAACTGGCAGCAAATCCATTTTCAAACCTCTTTAACTATGCTTCCACTATGTGCTTCGGAACCTAAAGCCAATGTGTTTGATTGCTTTTACGGAAAAAAAAGAAGAAAAAAAAATAAAACAACCTTTGACATTCTTTCACATGAAAGACCAAGCCTTACATTACCCATTCTTTCTTCACTGCTCTTCTGTGATTTGTGGGGACGTCTAAGGACTTGTAAAATTCCACATAGCACATATATCGATTAAACTGTTTATTACAAAATCACCAAATATTAGCATTAGGAAGGCTTTTAGAAATGGTTACTAGTTCTTCAGGTCTCATATTTTTAGCAGTTCATATAAAAAAACATGAATATAATTCTAATTTTAGAATCCGGTCATTATAATATGTAATGTGAAAACTACAATAGTTCACTGTTAGCTTTAAGTGAGCTATATTAATAATAACATCCACATACACTGAAAATTAGTATATACATGCAAGTTAGCCCATGATCTGTTTGAATCACCGAGACTGCATCTAGCAGCTTCTCCAGGGTCCTGGCCCTTGGGTCAGCCACACTGGCCAGGGGAAGCCTTTCTCACGGGTTGATCTTCCCTCCCAGCTCATCCTCCAACAGTAAAAGGAAAGTCACTGTTTCCAAAAGTACTTTTTTCCATTGTTTTGCAGCAACAATTTTTATATCGAGCTAAAAGAGCTCTTCTTTCTAACTTACACTCTTGTTCCTAGTTCTGATATTTAATAAATGCACACTAAATATAACTAGAAAAAACACAGGGCATGCCTTCAGTCTGCTTAATTCAACCCAGAGCTCTTATCCTTGTCAAGTAACTTCAGGTTTTCTTAAAAACTCTTTTTTCTGGCATCATTGTAATATTCCCATTTTCCAAGCCTCTTGTAGAATCATCTCTTTGTCCATTTCTCTATTAAATATTCAAACCGATTCCAAATCCTGTAATGGGATCCTTTCACTTTTCATTCCAGTGCATTCTATTAGTATACCCTGACTCAATTAGATTTTAGATATCCATATCAATACTACTAATGATTTATTCTTAAAGTAAACAAAACTACTGACAATTGGCTGTGCATGTGTTATGGTCGCAAAACTATATCTTAAACACATGTTAAATGATCTTATTGTTCAATACTAGTTTTAAACAGTTTTTGACTAAATTTCTAGAGAAGAACTGGAATCCCACTGCAGATCTAGGTCAGAAATTGTAAATACTGGGGACACAGTAGTAGAAATAACCTGTAAATCTCTTGCCTGCATAGAACTTATATCAAGAAAGGTTGACAGTTATAGTTTCTATTTTTCAGAACACTCATAAATTACTTTGTATTTCAAAGAGAATTTGAATCAAAAACCAAACTAATGAGAAACCTGCCAAGAAAATAGGGCAAGATTAAAATTGGGAAACAGAAAATAAAAGCAGAAGAGTTAATATTTGGTTTTAAAATTGTCTTTTAAAAAGCTGGAATGTCAGTTTTCAAAAATACAGTAGCAGATCGCTGTTATCATAAATGGGAATATAGTAATAATAACATTTGTTTCACGAACTTGACATTAAAAGTAAAAATTTTAAATTTTACAAATGCATTAAGATGTTCCTAGAATTAAAACTACAAAACATCAAGGTAAGCTTACTCAATTGATTAGTTTGCTCAATTCGATTGCTAAAGCAACCCTGAAACATAGGGATTATTAGTATTCACATTTTGCAGATGATAAATGTTGCAATCAGTTTTTATTTCAGTATAATTTTCTCTTTTTATTTATTCTCTAGAACGTTTGAATAAATGATTCCATAGCACATCTAATGGAATCAATTCTCAATTATTCACTCTCATGGCTTCTAAATTTTTAGTTTCCTTGAAAACCTTTTCTTTCCCATGTTTTTTTTGTAATTAACACAAAGTCATCTGTTGATAAGCTACTCCACTAAAAATGCTTTTGTTGTTTACTAACGAGTTGATATCTTTGTACTTATTTTTACCTCATTGAATGAAATGAAAACTTTATTTACTTAATTATTTATTATGTGCCTACTATGTACAATTATAAACAAGCAGATTTCAGATATTTAAAGTCAAGTTTTGTTTCAGGGTAGTTAAGAATAATAGCCAAAGATAAAAATGAAAAATTATACTCAGACTTTGTGTACATGAAACATGGGATAAATATGAGAAAAATGTGCGAATACATAAAAATAAAAAAAAACACAAGTTATATTTATAACAAAAATTAAATGAATATTTGATTCATTGGTTCTGAATAAATATAGAATAACTGTAAATCACAGATGCTTTTATGTCAATGTGTCAAGCTGGAAGTCCAACATTTGAATATTTAATAGAGAAATTTGTTCTAGGATACCATGGAATGATTTTCAAAGTGACAGGCCCTGCAGTGAGTGACAGGCACTCACAGTGGGCGGAGGACAGACCCAGCCTGAGCACTGTAAGGAAGTGCCTGCCTTATCTTGGGGAAATGTTTCAATACATTTGATTCTCAGATCCATCATCTGCAAAATGTGAATGAAAATGGTATTCCAAGACTTGTTTTCGAAATCAAATATATATAACATGCCTTTGATAATGACAAAGAGGGACGGATATTGTGAGTCAAATTTTGAGTAATGTAATTTATACCCAGCAGAACTTTCCATTACATGTAAACAAGGTTATCTGGAACAATGATAACGAATGAGGAAATGTACTCAAACGGCCATATGTGTGGCATCCAGCACTCAAAACATACAGTTGTTATTACAATGGCACAATGTTATTAAATTTCTATCCCACTCTTAACAAGGCCATCTGAATTGCCCCTCCTACAACTTTTCATTATATACATAAGCGAACAGGACATTAAAAATTTAAAAAGGCAATATTGGCATTAACTTAGAAAGGTTTATTTTATTTCCTCTTTAAGAAGGATGTTAAAGAGTGGGTCTGGCTTGTGGCTCAAATCTCAGGCGAGAGCGAGTTCCTGACCTATGGGTGGGTGATATTCAGTGAGTCAAGGAAAATTAATAAAGATGTTGGCAGATCAACTTAAAATCAATGACAAATACTTCAGGAAGTCCCAGAAGTTCTATTTGGCAGACACACACACACACCTCACTCACCAACAAATTACTGACAAAGAATAATTCTAGAACCCTTACGCTGTGATCCATAGGAGTTCCAGGGAGTTGATGTATGAGTTAGGAGAGAGCAATCTGTTTGGTCATGTGACTAACTGTAACTTCATCATTTTTTAGCAGAATTGACACGGGGAAAATTGGATTTTTAGGAAAGTAATAACTAGAGGCCAATGTCAATTGAAAAGGCAAGGGGGTGTCCTCCAATCTGCAGGTGAAAGGAGATCTGTGGGTAAACAGCTGGAAAGTCACTAATTTGAATTCATCATTGTCAGGAATTGCAGCTTCACTAGTTTTATTTCTGATAGACTGAAACAGGGATCTTCCTTGACAATGAGGTCGTGTGAACTCAGAACTTCTGAGCGAAACATACTCTGCCACCTGGAAGAATCAAAACAGATCTTTTTGTTCTTCCTGAAGGGAAAAATGTCTCTTAAACTTTAAAACTAGTTAAAGATTTTTCTAAAATTTTTGTCAACACTTGTCTGTGCATTTAAAAACTGATGATGGAAGGCTCAATTTTTATTTTAATGAATTAGGATTTTAAATATGTGCTATGCAGATACTGCACGAACTTTAAAAATTAAAAAAGGTTAAAAATGTAGAATTTTATAACATAATAAAGGTTTCCTGTGATTTGAATTTCATATTATAGTTTAAAATGCATAAGTATGTTTAGAAGCAAGAAGTATCAATTATAAGGCAAATCCAGACATTGAACTGAAGGCAGGAACATAGTTTCTAAGAATTAGAAACCACATACAATGAGGAAAACAGTGCAACTATGCATCACTTAACAATGGAGATACGTTCTGAGACACGCATAGCTTGGTGATTTTGTCCTCGTGCAAACATCATGCAGCGAACTCACAGAAACCTAGGTGGACTAGCTAGCCTACCGCACACCGAGGCTCTAGGATTCAGCCTGTTGCTCCTAGACCTCACACCTGGACAGCATGGAACTGTCCTGAGTGCTGAAGACCATGGTTACACAATGATATGTGTTTGTGCATCTAAGCATAGCTAACCACAGAAAAGGTACAGTTGAAAAGTGAGCCTAAAAGATGAAAATGCTACACCTGTACAGGGTACCTGCCATGAGCGGGGCTTGCGGGGCTGGAAGTTGGTCTGGGTGAGTCAGTGAATGAGCAGTAAATGTGAAGGCCTAGGACGTCGCTGTACACTATGGTGGAGTCTGTAAATACAGCGCACTTAGGTACACTAAATTCAGTTAAACATTTTCTTCTTCAAAAATAAGTTAACTTTAGCTGACTGCAACATTTTGTATTTTATAAAGCTTTTTATTTTTTTAACTATTTCATAACACATAGCTTAGAACACAAACACTTTGTACAGCTGTATTAAATATTTTATTTCTTTATATTCTTATTCTCTATGATTTCTTCTCTTTTTCTTTTATTTTTGTTTTTTTACTTTTTAAACCTCTCTGCTAAAAATGAACACACATTGCCGGGCACGGTGGCTCACGCCTGTAATCCCAGCACTTTGGGAGGAGGAAGCAGGTGGATCACCTGAGGTCAGGAGTTTGAGACCAGTCTGGCTAACATGGTGAAATCCCATTTCTGCTAAAAATACAAAAAAATTAACTGGGCATGGTGGTGCATGCCTGTAGCACCTGTAATCCCAGCTACTAGGGAGGCTGAGGCAAGAGAATTGCTTGAACCTGGGAGGTGGAGGTTTAGTGAGCCAAGATCGCACCATTGCACTCCAGCTTTGGCAACGAGCAAAACTCCATCTCAAAATAATAATAATAATAATAATAATAATAATAATGAAGACACAAACACGCACATTAGCCTAGGCCCAAACAGCGATCATCAATATCCCCATCTTCCACCTACACGTCTTGTCCTATTCGAAGCTCCTCAGGGACAGTAGCACCCATGGAGCTGTCATCTCCTAGGAGGACAACACCTTCCTCTGGACATTTTCTGAAAGAGCTGCCCGAGGCTGTTTTACAGTTAACATTCAAAAAAAAAAAAAAAGTAGTAGTAAGCTCTGTAATAAAAAGTATAGTAACTATACAAACCAGTAACGTGGTTATTTATTTTCATGATCACGTGTTATGCACTGTACATCATATATGCTACACTTTTATATACCACACCATAGTTTTGGGGCCACCAGCATTATCACAGATATGTCCACGATGCATCACACTGTGGCATGGTGACGGCTACCATGTCAATATGGGATAGGAATTTTCTAGCTCCATAAGAATCTTATCCAGCCATCTTTTACATGATCCACTGCTGATTAAAATGTCTTTATGTGATGCATGACTGTAAACGTGAAATAGATATTAGATATGTAAGTTTTCATTAGCCCCAATTGATCAATAAGATGACAGACAGTTACTCAGATTATCTTCCTCTCCGTTTTTTTTTTTTTTTTTTTTCATGTGTGAAACTCAGATAAGGATAGAATGTATTTCACAGGACTGGTGTGTGGATTAGTTGGATTAGAGCACATCAAATGGTTGACTTTAGATTAACTTGACATTAAAACAAATATTCACAAACATTAGTAGTTATTAAGTCACCATCCTTCTTTAGCCAAATGATTTATTTACTTATTTATTTTGAGATGGAGTTTCACTCTGTTACCTGGGCTGGAGTGCAGTGGCATGACCTTGGCTCACTGTAACCTGTGCCTCCCTGGTTCCAGCAATTCTCCTGTCTCAGTGTTCCAAGTAGCTGGGATTACAGGTACCTGCCACCATGCCTGGTTAATATTTTGTATTTTTAGTAGAGAAAGGGGTTACACATGTTGGCCAGGATGGTCTCAAACTCTTGACCTCAGGTGATCCACCTGCCTTGTCCTCCCAAATTTCTGGGATTACAGGCATGAGCCACTATGCCTGGCCCCAGGATTTATTTTTAAATATGAATTTTTCAGATCCATAGCAGATCAGATGATGTCACTTAGCAATGCAATCTCAGATTCAGATGCCCTGCCAGGGTGGGGGAAGGCAGGATTCTAAGAGGACCTCCATGCTGCTGAGATCCCCTTCCCTTGCAAGAGGGCAAGACCTATTACTGGCTCTTAATGAATAATGCTTGAACCTTATAGGTGGTGGAGCCTCACTCTCATCATTAGGTTGCTTTACAGGGCAAAGGCGAAGAGAGTTCCCAGTTCTAGAAAGGTCTCTAATGGGTTGATTTCTAAGTTAATCAAAAGGGAGTTTATTTGGGAGAACCTGACCTACTTAGAGGAGCCCTAAAAAATGTTCGGAGTCAGAGAAGGAAGCAGAAGTCCTCTCCTGCTGGCCTCCAGGAGGGTGCTGTCCAGTGTGGGGAGGGACAGGTGGCTGTGAGCTTTGGGGTCCTGAGCATCTCAGCCCTACACCTGCAAGGAGCCGAATTGTAAGGAAGCGAATTACCAACTTTACTATGGATTTGGAAGATAATTTGAGCCTAAGGTGAGATCACAGACCCAAGGAATCCTTGATTGCTACTTCCTGAGGCCCTGAGAGAAGACTGGGGTAAGGGATCCTTGACTCCCGACCCACGGAGCCCGGAGGAAACAGGTATGTGCTGCTTTTAGCTGCTGTGTTCGTGGTCATTGGCTACTCAGACACAGACAAACTAATACAGAATGCGTCCTTATAACAAGTTTCAATCCCTGACGCTGCAGTTACAGGTCCTATGTTCCTTTTTATCATAAGTTATTATGAAATATAGTTGGGTATCAGTAATTGCACATCAAACCTCATGTTGACTGATTTAGATGTATTTACTCCCATCATGCGCTCCCTTTGCTAGTCTGACTTTTCAACTCAATCCATTTTCTCTCTTTATAAATAAAATTAAGTGCATATTTTCTTGGCTTCAAAACAACCAATGACTTTTATCTATTATTTATGTATATCAGTATTATTTATGTATATCTATTCTGTATATCTTGGATGGAGCATCTCTTTCCTGCTGCATATTTTTATTTTCTCTAGTCTTCCCATCATCCTGATGATATTTCTCTCTCTCTTTTTATACATACATATACTAGTACTCATATTGAATTTATTTTCGCTGTGATTCCTATATGGGGTTGATGACAAGTTGGCATTTTCTACAGGGAAAAGCCAATATCAGGGAGAATCAGACGCTGTCTGATCCTACCCTCAATACCTGCAAATCGTCAGCTGGACTCATGTGTGTACCCAACAGGGGGCCTCATTCCACTGCAGTCCTACTAACAACAGAGATCACCCAATCAAAAGAAACAGTCTTATTAAAGAGAGTAACTAGAATTAGACTCATTTTTTTTTCAATCTCTCTAGGTAGAGTTGATTTAAAAAAAAATTTAGGAGTTATTTCAATTACTAACTACTTAAGTTCTCTGATTTTTTAATTCAATTAATTGATCTGGATTTATACATTTCTGATTTTATAGCAAAAGCCTGAGAAGTTACTTGCTTATTTTATTCAGTAGTACTTCAATTTCACCTTTGTGTTACTCCTTGTAAAGATATACTTTGAACTGTTCAATTTCCCTCACTGTTCTAAAGTGCAGACGGAATTTAATTTTAAAGCCAGATTTTTCATTTTGGATCCTATTATGCTGCTTGTAACATCTATGTGCTCTGATATCTGAAAATACAATGGTCTTTTAGGTGCTCCTGAACCACATGTGTCTAATTATAATTGTCAAATATTTAGTACTGCAGAAAAAATGTTTAGCAGTGATTTTAAAGAAAAGGCGGCTCTTTATGAAAGGATGTTTATAAAGCACACATTTTCTTCAGCCCAGAAATACTAAACAGTGAGATACAGAAGATATATATGTATATATTTGCAAAAGCGTACTCCTCGCCAATCTCATAATAAAGGACTTGAATACAGAAGGTTCTGTGCTCATACAAACTTGAACTTAGTGGCAGACAGTCTTGGACTTCAACATACATGATTCTGTTTGACAGCTGAGGGCATTGTGTTGTAATGGAGAGCTACATCACGGTCAAGGAAACCTAGGTTAATAAATGGAGGTGTCTTCAACAATGAGAGATTAACTTAGTTCGAAGGAAAAATCAACCTGGGAATTGTTGATGAGAAAACGATGGTAAAGAACAACGGAACACAGGAACAGAGGTGCACGTGAATGTGCGCAGACAAGAAACCGGGCAGACTGGGGAGGAAGGTTCTGCACCAGAATCTGGGGAGGTGAAGTGGAGAGAGGTGGAGTCCACCGTCCGTGGCTGCCATCACGGGTGCCAAGGAAGGATGGATGAGAGTGAGTCATTGCTTAAATGCCAGAAAGCAACCGTGCTGGTCGTGGTGGTTACTCCTTTTACTTACATCTAAATTGGAATCCATAAAATAAATGGATAAAGGAGAAGTTCAAGGGTTAGAATGATGACTTCAGCAGAAATTTATATCTGTGATACAAATGAGTTCATCTAATGCTCCACGTGGGAAAAGAAAAGCAATTCCTGGGTCTGTCTGCAGGAGCCGACCTGGGGAGCAAGATCGAAGTCCCCGGGCAGGGGTCTACTTTAGTGAGGTTGTGAATTGGTGACATCAAGACCTGCATGAAAAACACAGGATTTAAGCTCAATCTTTTTGTTTTTTGAGAATATATTTGTTTACATTAGGCCTAAACAGCATTTGTGAGGAGAGTATACACAATGACATGGGGTTATAAAAGGGTACAGAGTATTCAGGAAATGGGATAAAAAATTTTTTAAAAATATATATATTTGACTGAAATACAAAGTATATAGAAGGAAATTGTCAAAGAGAAGCTGAAGAGAAAGAACAAATATAATTTCTGTCAATCGTATTTACATTTTGTCATTATCATATGCCGATTTAGATCAAAATCATTGTTTAAGGCTATCACTGAGGAATTCCATTTCAAACTTTCCAAGAATAATGAGAAGAATTCTATCTATTTATTTATTATACTTTAAGTTCTGGGGTACAGAACTTGGTGCAGAATATGGTGAAGCTCTTGTACAAATATTATTTGAGATATAATATGTTTCATGGATGGTATTGTGAGAGAGTGTATCTTATAATGGTATTGATACATCTGGAGGGTGTTGCCATTCTTAGATCATATCTCTCATGAATTTCAAGACTCTGCTGTATAGGCAAATTTTGAGACTGTTTACACTTTTCCTTCTATCAAAGGCTACAAACACAAGGATAAAAAACCAATAGGTATGTCCAAGCATAGAATCAATATGTACACAGTGTACTCCATTTTGGTTTGATCAGCTTTGTTTTCCATACAGTGTCTCACCCCTGGCACGTTCCACTGTCCCTGTCTTTCCTCTTTGCCGTGTAAGCATTGCCACTGAATTCCACTATTTAAAATTCACATTTAGCTTGGCATGGTGGCTCAGCCTGTAATCCCAGCACTTTAGGAGGCTGAGGCAGGTGGATCACTTGAGGTCAGGAGTTTCAGATCTGCTTGGTCAACATGCTGAAACCCTGTCTTTACTAAAAATACACAAATTAGTCAGGTGTGGTGGCTCTCACCTCTACTCCACCTACTTAGGAGGCTGAGGCAGGAGAACTGCTTGAACCTGGGAGGCGGAGGTTGCAGTGAGCCGAGATCGCACCGCTGCACGCCAGCCTGGGTGACATATTGAGACTCCATCTCAAAATATATATAAAAATAAAAACAGAAGAATAAAAAATAAAACGTTAAAATTCACATTTATACACATCACAAGAGTGTGACTTAGTAGTGTGAAAAAGTCCAAAGGAACAAAGCTCCAAAGTTACTAAAGGATAAAACTCACAGATATGTTACAGACTATAGAATTTATTTCAACACTGTTATCACAGGAAACAGTTTAACATTTTCTAATCTAAAAGAAATAAAAATTACTTCTTTTAGGTGGTGGTTATATGAAATAACAGATGAGTATAATGAGTGCCTCAGCTTAGATAAATATCAATGTGTTTTTTCTGCATTGATGCTCACATGATAACAATTTGTAGAAATGAACATAGAAGGAATATTTTGAAACTATTTAGGTATAATTACAGATATCATTAAAGACGAATTGTTTTCCATGTGAAATAAGATTTCTGAGGAGCTAGTTTGTGACAGGATATATTATGATATCAATTCGCAAAGCATGTGCCTCCTCATTATGCTAGAAGGGAGAATATTTGAAATAATGAATCTGCTTCTAGACAAGGGTGTGCATCAGGGCCCTACAAAGTCTTTAGGGACTGGTCTTTTCATATCGACATTACACACATAAAAAGTATGTCCTTTGCAGGGACATGGATGAAGCTGGAAACCATCATTCTCAGCAAACTAACACAAGAACAGAAAACCAAACACTGCATGTTCTCACTCATAAGTGGATGTTGAGCATTGAGAACACATGGACACAGGGAGGGGAACATCACACCCTGGGGTCTCTTGGGGGTGCAGGGGTGTTAGGGTCGGGATAGCAGGCGGTGGAGGGATAGGAGAAGGACAGTACCAGGAGAAATACCTAAGGTAGGTGGCAGGGTGATGGACACAGCAAAGCACCATGGCACGGGTACCCCTATGTCACAAGCCTGAGCACTCTGCACATGTGCTCCAGAACATAAAGTGTAATTATGATTTTTAAAAAGTAGAAAACTCCAAATGGACAGCCCATCCACTTCCAAAATGCCCATCCCTGAGCCACTCTTGTTAACTCATTTTGCATGGACATACGTAGGACCACTTATTTCTCAATGCTGAGTGTGGCACTTCTATTCACAAATTATCTCAAGGGAAAACATAGAAAAGGAAAATCCGAGTGTCCTGAGACGTTCTGGGTCGGTTTGATCAGGTGGCCCCTGAGAGGTGAGTCTCTGACCCTTGAGCGGCAACTCCCTGTTCCAGGCCAAGGGAAGGGAGAATGGCCTCTCCTTGCCCTGGAGGGAAAACATCCATTTGCTAACTTAAGTTTCAGGTGATAGAGAACAAGAAACAAAGAAAAGGGTGAAGATCAGAAGAAAAAAGAAAAAAAAAAAAGCAGAAGATAAAGCAGTAAAGGAGAGAGAGAGAGAGGACATGAAGGTGAGGAATGAAGAGGGAAGGTGTAAGGCAGTGACCGTGGGCAGGTGTGTGTAGACTGCACGGATCTAAGAATGAGACGTTGAGAGTACCAGGAGGGTGGAGGAGAGCAGGATGCACATGCAACACCACTGGGATCCATGGATCCCAGGTCCTGGCAGGGCAGACGTGCTGGGGCCCTGAGCACTGAAAGGGTTGTGAGCTGGAAGATAGCAGATTAGAGAGAAGAATTTCGAAAACTGAGGGCATGGAGGGGCTGTGGTCACTGTGAGGACATGTTCCCCGGACAAACACAAGAAAGGCTGAGGCAGACTGGAGGAGATCTTTGCAGAAAAGGAATTCAAGAAACTGAGGCTCAGGTTGTTGCAAAAACCATCTATGCAAACATTCTACAAGAATACTTGATTCTACAAGAATTGAGAAGAAATATGGAGAGTATGTCCCTAAAACAGGATTCAGTGACTGAGAATGAGGGCGGGAGGATGCGTGCAGGGTGTGGAAGGTGGCGAGACTTCTGCAGGCAGTGGGTGCAGTGAGCTCCCACCCGAGAATCAGAGGCGGGGTTTGTAGGGAGCAAGTGAGGACGGTGTGAAGGGAGCAGGGCCGGGTAAGGGACACCTGCTCTGCTCCCAGCTGAGTGGATGAGCATGGGTCCTGAACAACGCTCCCCGTGCTGCTGGTCCAGAGGTCGGGAGGAGGATAAGGCTGCAGGGCTACATTCAGAGCATAACCTGGGATGTAGAAGATGACGACGATTGACAAGAAATTCCAGAAAACAGAGTAGATGGTCTCCGGGACTGAGGAAGGTAGGAGGAGGGATAGAGTAAAGGGGCTACAGGGTGTCAGCAGAGTCCAGGCTTCATCAAAGCAGTCAACAGCAATCAAGGGGAAAATAAGGCAGGTCAAGGTGAATGGAGACGGGTGTGGGGAGGAGCTTTTGGAGCCTGGGAGGGACGGGAGAGACAGAGGGGCTGGTGGATGCATGAAGGGTCCTATTTTCCTCATTTAAAATTATTTTATCGTGACCCCGCCTTCCTCACTAAATACTGCTCCATTTCTTTGCACCCCTTTGCAGCAAAGCTCTCCAGGAGTGTTCCTGATGTGATATCTCCTCGTCCTCACCGTCCAACTACATCTGCTGTCCTCATGTCACCAGTCACCCATCCCACCTGGCTCCATCCAATGCCTGCCACTCTGACCTCACCATTCTTGTTCCAAAGCAGCAGCGACAGCAGGTGGCTGAGCCCACGTCCCTTGGATTCAAGGGCGCTCCTCTGAGATACTGCTTCCCTTCCTGAATGTTAGCATGTTTTCAGTTTTATTTATTGGTTCTTCCTTTTGGGGACTCAGTCCTGAGGCTCAGGACAAAGTTGTGAGTTTTCTTTGTCATCTTCCTACCCTGCTGAATTTTTCTTCTCACCTTACACTTATTATTTTATAACATGCTCCACAGTTTACTTTTAAAAGGTATTGTTATTTAATGTAATGTATTGGTATAACATGCTCTATAATTTACTTTAAAAATGTATTTTCATATCTCTTCCCAGGAAAATGTAAACTCTATGAAGGCAAGGATCTTTGCCTATGTCGTTCCCGGATATTTATCAAGCATCAATAGGAGTGCCTGGTTAAAAATAGATGCTCAGGCCGGGCGTGGTGGCACAGGACTATAATCCCAGCACTTTGGGAGACCAGCCAGGCCAAGATGGCGAAACACCGTCTCTACTAAAAATCCAAAAATTATCCGGGCATGGTGGCACATGCCTTTAATCCCAGGTACTCAGGAGGCTGAGGCAGGAGAACTGCTTGAACCCAGGATGTGGAGGTTGTAGTGAGCCAAGATTATGCCATGTATTATGCCATTACACTATAGTCTGGGCCACAGACCAAGGTTCCTTCTCAAAAGAATGAAAAAAAAAGGAGATGTTCGATCAATATTTATGCAAGAAATGAGTAATTACAGAAAAATAAATAAAAAATGCACTTATGAAAAAGGAGGAGGCATTATACCCCTGAAGGACGTCGTCTTCCCATCTAGAAGGTGGCAGTGTGTGGATGGGTAAGCCTTGGAAACCTCAGAAACCAGCTCTTTGAAACTTGAACATACACAACTGGTTATACAACTCATGTTACTTTATAATTTTGGGAAAATGAAGCATCATCCTACTGCTTAAAATGGCAAGAAAACAATGTATCGTCTTAGGCTTGGTAGTAAGTGATTCCTTTCTCTCTACCCACTGTAGCCACCAGCAGGTAATTTGATTATAGTAGAAAAGGAGAATGAATTCACTTACTTGTTTCTTATTAAGTAATTTAATTATTGTTAAAGAGAAGCCTTATCTTTCTCAAACATACATCTTCATTGTTACTTTTATTGTAAAATATCAAATGTTTTTAGTAACTCTTAAGCCTAAGTAAAAACAATGAAACCCCCTTCCTTAATTAAAAAAAGCAAAATGAAGTAAGTTGGAAGTGGACCCATTCCCACACTCTGGAAAAGCTTAGAACACGTGAAACTTTCTTAAAATCCCAGGAGTAATAGATTTAACTTCAAAATATTTATGAATAATTCTTGTAAGCTGAAATATTCACAGTGTGCACTGCCTTTTCATTTTGAAGTCTCTTTTGAGATAAATGCTTTTCCTTTCGAATTTAAGAACACAGATAACAAATTGAAGTGTCATATTTTCAGGGACTTTTAATGCTACTGATTAAGAATATCCAAACAGTAAACTTCAAAATTACTTGGTGCATGTTACTGTTGTATTAACTTTTGAGATGCAAATAAAACAGGTATGGCCAACTTAACTGCATGGGTTATGGGCAGTTTTGCTTCTGCTTACCTAGCTTTTCTATTTCCCTGAACTGCATCTCCCTCACCCAAGGAGACTTCTAAATCTGGTTGCTCCATTATCAGGCCTTATGACACAGACTCTGGGCAATGTGGAAGAGCAGGGCAATGTGGGAGAGCCGGCCAGAAAGGAGTTGGGAAGACGAGGTAAGTAGAGGAAATGAGTAAGAGAAAAACTCCAGAGTGGGTAAAAAAAAAAAAAAAAAAAAAAAAAAAAAGATCCATTAAGAAGTGGTGATCAAAATTCATACCAAGCTGTTAATTATTATTTAACATAATAAAGATAGGGAATCGCTAAATAAGTTCTACTCCATTTTAAGGTAAAATAATGTATAGACATTAAAATTCACTCACAAAGCATTTCTAACATGGAAAAATGGTGAAGACGTGATGCTCAATGGAAAAATATAGCATACATAACCTATAAATGTACATGCCCAGTAATCCATACAGCTATCGTGCACATTCACAAACAGACACAAAAAACATGCACATATATGCAGAGAGATTGAGAGAAATGGAAAAACTCCAAAATATTAAGCATAGTTACCTAGTATTCTGGAAGCTATGGTTTTAAATTTTTTTCTGTACTCTATTTTCAAAATGTTTCTAATTAAGAGGAATTACTTTTAATGTAACAAAAAGATGTGTTATTAAACTAATGGATAAGGCAATGACATTTATATTGTAAAAGAATAAATAGCCATAGATTTTTATCATATTGCATACTAAAACCTGTCTTTGCAATTTAAAGTTGAGACATTAAAAAATTATCTGCATATTTTATTTTCTCCAAAAGCAAATACACTCACATCCCAATTTTAAATTACTAGTCTGAACAACAGAACAAAATAAAAACAACAAAAATCAAAAGCATATTCTATAAAGAATAAGAATGTTAAAATATCAGAAGTTCTATTTTCCTGGAACAACATGCTGGTTAGGAAGATTTAGGCTTCTATGTCAAAAAACCTGTTTTTTATTTGCCATTTTGCCACTGTAGGCATTAATGAATTTAACAGACATACTGATTAATTGAGTTATAGTTGGTACAATGCCAGATGACTGAGTATGCTAATTCCTATGACAGTTTACTGCTTGAAACATGAATTTAATTTTCCCGATTTCATTAATCATAACTTATTTACCATATAACAGTGTAACCATATTCTTCTACTGAGAGAATTTGATTTCCATCGGTCATGCAGTATTAAATCCCAGAGTCTGCTGACTTTCTGAGTAAAGACAAGCTTTATGTAGAATTTTTACTAGCGGGGTATTATGTAGGCATCCTTGACTTAGAGTTAACTGCATTTATCACGACACTTCAGAAATGCTGTCTTGTTTTCTTGCTTTATACTTGCATTGTCAACTCTTTACAGATGAGATAAATACTGAATCCGAGAAGTATCTCCCTGCTACTGAGTTTCATATCAGTATATATTAATCAATTTATTTTTCTGGAGACAGAGTTTCACTCTTGCTGCCCAGCCTGGAGTGCAATAGTGCAATCTCGGCTCACTGCAACATTTGCCTGCTAGGTTCAAGTCATTCTCCTGCCTCAGCCTCCCGAGTAGCTGGAATTACAGGCACATGCCACCACACCTGGCTAATTTTTGTTTCTTTAGTAGAGACAGGGTTTCACCAGGTTGGTCAGACTGGTCTTGAACACCTGGCCTTATGATCTGCCCGCCCCAGCCTCCCAAAATGCTGGGATGACAGATGTGGGCCATAGCACCTGGCCTTTTTTTAAAATCTAGATGAACATTACCATATTTTTATGTCATTCACATCGTATTGCGCTATTTAGATCTGTGTCCCCACCTAAATCTCATATTAAACTGTGATCCCCAGTGCTGAGGTGGGACTTGGCGGGAGGTGACTGGGTCGTGGGGGTGTTTTTTAATGGTTTAGCACCATCCCTCCAGTGCTGTTCTCCAGATGGAGTTCTCATGAGAGCTAGCTGTACAGCACCTCCCCACTCTTCCTCCTCCCTGCTTGGGCCATGTAAGACACGCCTGCTTCCCCTTCATCTTCTGTCATGATTGTAAGTGTCTTGAGGCCACCCCAGAAGCTGCTATGTTTCCTGTACAGCCTGCAGAACTGTGAGCCAATTAAACCTCTTTACAAATTACCCAGTTTCTGCTGTCTCTTTACAGCAGTGCGAGAATAGATGAATACATACTACTTCTAAGAGGCCGCCCTGTGTGTTCTTAATGCTGTAGGGGGAAACGGCATGGGGATCAAATGGAAGTCACGCCGTAAATGCGATTGCCCACATCATGCTGCACTGGGGCCTGAGAATGGCAGACTGTTTTCTAATCTGCCATATTTTATGGTCCTTCTCTGTAGTGCCCCTCTCTGCAGAAGCAGTAAACCTTTGCACCCCAGTGAACTCCAAAGTGCCCACATGGCCAATGAAACCCCGGAAGACACAGTTGACTGCTTCCTACACAATCTTGCAAAGCCTATGTGTGCTTTGCCATGGCTTCTTTCTCTCTGCAGGAGACTGAACATATTACAGACACAGGCTAAACCCTCAGGCTGGGGCCTGAAGTTAACAGGACAGGCGACTGAGCCACAGCTGATCCAGCACGGACATGAGTCATGAAATGAACACTTGTAAGCTACTCAGATGTGGAGATCGTTTCTTATTTCACTGTATCCTAGCTATCCTGACAGTTAAAAAGAATCAAGTAGAATTTAGAAATTTTGTATTTGCACAGAGAAATTTTTGCAATGGCATGGCAATGATTTGAAATATATATATCAAGGGCTTCCTGTATATCCTGCACTTTCTTCGGGAAAAATAAAAATAAAAAATGACTAAGACATAGCTCCTTTATTATAAAAATAACTAAAACAAGGTTGTCTACTGAGTTAGTGTAAAATGATGGGATAATTACATGAGCTTCATGAGCAAAGTGCCGAAGTTGTACAGGAGGTAGTAATTAATTGATGCAAGCTACGTGGTAGACTTACAAGAAATATTTGCAAACGGAGTAATCATTAAACTGGACCTTTAACATCATGAGCGTTTTTCTAATTAGGGAGGTGAGAAGCACATGGCAAGTTAAACAAAACTACGTAAACAAAGCTCATAAGATTTAAAGAGATTGGCTTACATTTGGAATAACAAGTTAAAAACACAAACTATGATGGTAAATCCAAGCCAGATGAAAACTTGGTGAATTTCTGGACAAATATCCCACCTATATAAATGAGGATACCCAAGTCCAGAAGTGGCAGGTGATTTGCTTAATATTATGCCTCTGGAATTGGCAGAGGGGTCTTCCACACCTGTTCTGTTCCTGTGCTGTGCAGAGGTGAGGCTCGTGGTGGGAACAGGTGGAGTTTACAGAGCAGGTGGTGTGACATAGATGGTCCAAATGAATGGAATTTTAATACATTTCTTAGATTCCTCATCATCTTCAAATACCGGGTGTGAAATTCTATAGGTGAAAATGTGAAGAGAGATCCAATGAGGAAAAGGATACAGCATTAGGCCAAAGTGGAAAAGAGCTTATTCTTTTATAAAATACCTAGTGTTACCATAACTGAGTGAGAGACTGTTGGGTGTAAACAGGGATTGATTCAGTCCCTAAAATTGATCAGCCTTTGGCTTCCAGCCAATCAAATTAAGCCACCATTGCATGGTGAGGTCTCTGCATAAAACTGTTCAGCATGGTGTGGTCTCTGCACATGTGTTCTTGGAAAAATTAGTGATTATATGTTGTGTGCCTGTGTGAAGTTAGCAATTTGTGACTGTCCAGTTGAATTTTAATAACGTAGTCGAAACTTAGATCTTAGCTATCTCTCACTAGAGATAGAAATAGAGGCTTTTTGTCAACGGAGTAATTTTGGACTCTATTTTCACTCTTTAAAATCGTAATTCAAAGCAAAAGTTATATAATGTTTTTCTTCGATAAAGTCCACCGAATGAGGATGGACCTTATCAAACCCTCAGGATTTCATTAATATGAATAAAAACTTCAAAGGCTCTTCTTTTTAGAAAAATGCTTAAAGTATTTCATGCTTGACCTTGAATTTATAACAATGATTTAAAATGAACTCTATGCTATTTCTTACCTTTTTAATCAGTTTTTATCTATGTTTCATTTTAGAGCAATAAATAAATACTACTCTATCTTCAGATAATAATTCCAACCATTTGTAGAAATGGAAGGCCTACTTAATTTTGAATAAAAGTGCATAAAGCACGGTGTTAACTGCATAAATGGACTACTTTCAAGAGTACTCTTAATAATTTTCAACAAGTTCTTAAAGGCTTATTTAAAACGTTACCTTTTTTTCTATGTATTTAATGCTGTTATAATCCTAAGAAGGACTTTTTTTTTTCTATTGGTAATATCCCAAATAAAATGGTTCATAAGTGACATTACATTTTCAAAATGACTTTGAGGGTTACCTTCCTGCATCACTTATTTAGGACTTAAAATGACTGAAACATTTCTTCTAATGTTATTGAGAAATAATGTGACTTGCATGGTGCATTTTTGTTTCTGTAGAACATTCCAGTAGGATCAGATTTATCGTGACAGTGTAAATCCATATATTTTACAAACGGATTTGGCGAGTTGATCAAAGTCAGTTTTGGCAGTGGAAGCAGAATTTTAAAGAATAACGACATCAATCCCTTGTACTTCACACCTTGGTGGTGCTACGAACTGTTCCCTTAAAGACCTTATTACAAGGGAAATTTTACATTATTTGTGTGTTTGTGTGACGTTCATCTTCTCATTCGTGCACACTCAATCAGAAGCTCTGAGTGCTATGATTCAGCCCATCTCTACAAATAGGTGACACAGTGCCAGACACACAACAGGCTCTCAATCTGTGTGCAGCAGAGGAGTACGTGGGAAACCCACCGTTCAAATGCTCAAGTGAACACCATTCGGTGCCACGCACTGATGTTTTTCTAGTTTTCCTTCAACACCTATCCAGGGCAACCTATATTCACTCGGAGTATTTTTTTTTATTATTCTCTTTCTCTATAAGATTTTTGGTCCCAAAATAATTCCTTTTATAAATATCTTTGGACATAATATGATATTTTATTTATAGGTGTGTCGTAAAGAATTTGGCAGCAACCTCAGAAACATCTGGATTTTTGTCCTTGGTTTCTGGGAGGAGAATCTTTGTGACACTTACATCTTTGTTTAGGGCAGGGACTGCCACAGTTGGATATCAGGGCGACGCTGACTACACCTAATGATCTTAGGGTGAAGTCTGGCCATGCCAGAAAGACCAAGCATGTCATTGTTGGTGGGAGCTTTGGTTTATACGATGTCAGTTGACCTGAAGACTAAGATCAACCATAAGGGCAAGCATCAAGGAGTCATGCCTACATAGTGAAGCATTAGTAATATCTCTGCACACAGAAACCTGGGCGGTCTTTCCTGGCTGGAAATCCTCCCTGAATATTGCTGCACACTGATGCTCAGAGGTCAATGCATCCTGACTCTGCAGGGAGGAGCAGGAGAAGCTGCACATTTGGAACCCTCCTGGGTCCAGCCCCAGGCATTTATTATTTAGATGTTTAATGTGAATTCTTCTTCTGTAATAAACCGTAACCATGAGCGTAATAGCTTTTAGTGAGTTCCATAAGTACTCCTAGTGAATTATCAAGCCTGAGGGTGGTTTGGGAAACCTAGATGTGGAGTTGGATCAGAAGTAAGAAGAATATACTTGTGGAGGGTCATGCCCTGGGGCTTTGCAGTTTGCTTAGTTCTGTGTAATAGGCAATGCTTTAAAAAATAGCTTTCAAACTCATCCCCTTTGAACCCTAGAATTTAATAAATATTGAACCCCTCATTGGACAGAGCAGTCAGTAGACAGGCTGAGTAGTGACAGTGCCAGGTCCCGTTCTCCAACTGCCTGCTCTGTTTCGGCCAGACCATTGTGAAGTTACTGAGAACTCTGTGCCCTGGGGAACACCCAGAAACACAAAGGTCTTTTAGACTCTCACCACAGCCAGTTAAGCAGGAGGCAATTTCAGTTCCTTTTTATTTTATGATATATTAAAAAATTATCAGTCAAAGCGGATCCAATGGTTATACGTTACTAAAGCAGTAGCACTTTTTTTTTCCTATTTGAATGTAGGGGTTTGTTAATATATATTTTAAAAATGTACTTGAAGTTCCTTCATGCAAGATACCTTGTGCATAAATCATGCTGGTGGCCTGGATTTACCAATGATATAAGAAAACATGCATATGCATTGGCAACCATATTATTCATTGTGTATGAAAATAAGAGACACTATTAGTTATATTCCATTAATTCTTACTATAATCCTGGTGTTTATTATTTTTATTTTTTTACTTAAAAATTTATTTATTTTACTTTATGTGGGTATTATATCTGGCATTTCTCCCCATGAATAGGAATGCTATTATTTTTATTTTTAAAATTTTTACAAAGGTGAGTGGAGTTAAGATCAGAGAACTTTGAAAGATGAACTAAATGCAATACATGGTAATAGCAAAGTCCACATATGAACCGAGATCTGTTTGAATGGAGAGAGCAGAGCTGTTTTACACTGCAACACTTAATTCTAAACATAGTTCTCTGATGAACAACCATGTGCTCCCTATGAAAAATATGCAATTATGAAAAGATCCAAAGCTTGCTTTAAGTCCAGATTACCACTAGAAATCTAGGCTCTATAATACAGCATAGCTTTTAAAATCTATTTTCTAGTTGACATACTTCATACAGAATAAAATGACAAACGAAAGACAGAGCGTGGAAAGCAAGACAGATTTGTAAGTTTTCCTTGTATGAGGAAAACTTCCAGTGAGCTCTAAAGCAGGATGTGGTTTTCTCTCATATGCCAAAAGCATACCCTTTAGCACTCTGTCCTGGGTTCCTTCATGACTCCTCACCTGTTTCTTGGCAAGGATGTTCACTTGTCTAACGTGATTGTAGTTGCCCATGGTTTTCTTACAGAGACCAATGCACCGTGTACCTGTTAAACCTTCCTTTGTTCTACATGAATACATTATCTTAGCTAGGGTAACTTCCGGGCCCCACAACTTGACTAAAAGGAAAATATGAGCTTTGTTAGCAGACAGCATTGCTCAGGGTGAAAATGACCCTGACTGATAAATTGCACCTGACCTGGGATACTGTGAATGAACAACCTATAACATTTGGGAAGCCACAGATTTGGACTCGTGAGGGCTGTGCCTTTGAACATGGACATGATGCCCCTTGGGAGAATTCTGAGATTTAATTCCATGTGAACACTGCTTGGAAATGGCTCCTACGGTGAGTGGGTTTCTAAGCTGAACTGACCTCACATTCATCTAGGTGAGGCTTGTTCTCTTGGATAAGTGCATGGCTCTCCTGTTACTTGGAGGTCCAGAGAATAAGGTTTTGGCTTGCTTTGGTTTGTTTTTTTTTGTTTGTTTGTTTTGTGTTTTGTTTGCTGTAAAGATTTTACCAAAAACCTCCCCATTATTCCACTGGCCCATTGAGCATCCTGTCTGCTTATCTTTCTAAATGTGGCTGATTACAGATGCGACCTACGAAGCCACTTGCTCTTAAATGTCTAAGTGAGCCTAAGAAAACCCACAATGGAAGTCATAGCACCCAACGTGCCTGCATTTCAGGATCTCCTGGCTTCTGGAAAGCCAATCTTCGTACTCTGGTTTAATATTCGTTTTCATCTAAAACCAATGCAATCATTCCATGTCCTAACCCTTGCTTGCTAGATCTAAGTTTTCACTCCCATGTGCCTTTCTTTTTGCCATCACTGAAAATGTACTTTTTTTTTCAACTTTTTAATCCCCCGTGCTGTGAATTTAATCCAGTTCTATATTATCTTCTACCTTTCTGACATCATAGCAGGGTTTTCTAACTATTCTCCAAATTATGACAAGTCACTGCCTTAATCTACCTAATATACAGCTTCCACTTAGGGACTATGATGTCTTTCAGACCCAATTTAGACTCCGCTGGCTGTCATCCACCCCAGGGCTGCCACCAAGCGACCTCACCTTGCTTCTTCAGATTTATCCTCTATGTGGTCCTTTCATTTTCTCTTCCTGCGTTTCTCTCACTTATCTTTCATGACGCTTTCCTGGAATAAGTGTTCCTCCTCATAATTCAAATGTCAGCCTTTCTCCAGAACTCAAAGTTCACCTTTTCCAGAGCTTAAAACTGTTTGCTGCCATAAAATTCACCTTATTCTTGAGATTTTCAGCACCTGTATTTGTGGTGTATCTTAGTTATGCTAGAATTTGCTTACACAAGGCCTTACTATGTCTCTCTATTTGCTGAATAAATCAAATCTCCAAATATTTCTTTGATTGTTTGTATTCAACATGCTTTTCTGTGTAGAAATTCAAATGATCTCCAAAACATCTGAGTATGGGAGGTTAGGAGAAAGGATTAAGTTTCTTTTGTAAACGAGGAGGTTATACACAGAGAAGTTAACTGTCTGTCACAACAGCACTGCCTGTAATCAAAGGGCAGAGTTAGGGCAAGTGTCAAAATCTCTCGGCCATGAATTTTATTCTCTTATTACTGTGACCTAGTTTATTCCAGGACCTATAGCAAATTACCTTAGTTTGGGAATGTTTAAACAACAGAAATTTATAGCTCACAGCTCTGGAGGCTGGAGATTACAATATCAAGGTTACAACAGATTCGGCATCTGGTGGGATTTGCTTCGTCACTGCTTCAAAGATGGCATTTTCCTCTGCCATCCTCACATGGAAGGAGAGGCAAAGGAGCACCCTCAAACTTTTAAATTAAGGTGCTAAGGCTCATACCTGTAATCCCAGCACTGTGGGAGGCTGAGGCAGGCAGATCACTTGAGGTCAGGAGTTTGAAATCAGCCTGGCCAATATGGTGAAAGCCCACCTCTACTAAAAATACAAAAACTACATGGGCCTTATGGCAGGTGCCTGTGATCCCAGCTACTCGGGAAGCTGAGGCAGGAGAATCACTTGAACCCAGCAGGCAAAGGCTGCAGTGAGTCGATACTGTGCCACTGCACTCCAGCTTGGGCTACAAGAGTGAGACTCTGTCTCAAAAAAAAAAAAAAAAAAAAAAAAAAAGATGCTAATCCCATTTAAGTGGGTAGAATCTTCATGACTCAGTCACTCCCCAATGGCTCCACCCCCACCTCTAAATATGATCCACATTAGATACTGAGCCCCAACATTTGAATTTCAGGGGGGCACCAACATTCAGGCTACAGCAAAATTTCCCTTCATAGCCTACATACTAATGGAGTGATAGTATTTGCTGAGTTTCCCTTATATTTCTCTAAAATAAATGTCCCTTTTTTGGTATACTGCTAACTACCCTTCTCATGTTGCTCAATTTGAGCTGGAAACACATGTTATAGGATACTAGAATTATAAATAGTAATATCTACAAGTAATGTCAAAACCACATTAATTAACTACTCATGTTTCTCTCCTGTCTGGGAACGTAATTAAAATAATTAAAACTGAAAGGAATTTTACCATCATCTGTAGTCACGTTAGTGAGACAAATCTCCACCATAAAACACAGTAATACTTAATAAAAAAAACAAGTAAAATGTTTTTTAAAAATTCAATTCATGAGTTTTCTTTCAAATAAGGATTATATTATTCCATATATAAGTGTCTATGAATACACTGAAGATATCACATTAAGACTTTAATTCACAACTACATACACATTTAAGACTAAATGAGGAAAGTATTATTCCTAATTCTAGTTTTTTGCCACAAATTTTTAACACCATTTGCAATTACCTATAAACAACATTTTTAAAATGAATACTGCTTAAAAGAAAACTGCTGTAAAAGGCTAGCTGAGCCCTGTGGATAGACATCTCTGTCCTTTTAACGGAATGCAGAACATGTATGCATTTCATTTACCATTGCTTAGCTGATATGGTTTGTTTTAATAAATGGAAGCATTTCCAAATGCTTAACAGCATGTTTAACTGATTAACTGGTATGTTTAAACAGCATGTTCCTGTGATATTAATATTTTACGCATTTCCTGCTGGGTGCCTGGCGTGATAAAGCATCATGATCTAATCTGTATATTTCTGTCTTTAAATGACCTTTTTAGTTCTGGTGATGACACTAGCCATTGAAAACATCTTACATTCTCTTCTTTCCATCCCTCAAACCCCAAGTCATTATTTGGAATGGGACTTGGGAAATGATATGCTTGTAAGATTTCTATAGATACAGCTATTCTCAAAGCTATTCCGTAAGGTGGACTGTGTCCACTGTAAAGCCACAGGGACTCTCCTGGTGCTGCAAACATGCAAAGCTAGGATTCTTTCCTTCGATGATGGCTCACAAATTATTATGAAGGACTCCCATTCGGTATTAATCAACTAAACTTACCATGCTAAGGACCCCAGTTCTGCCGCAAATTCTCGCTCTTCTGCAGACATGATGATGTTTTCATACTCCCACTGGACATATGCATGTATAAATTTATAAGTACTACCATTTTCATGTAAAACTATTTTTCTTATACCATAAAAGTTGTGAGTTAACGAATAATTTTAACTCTGTGCATTAATTAACACCCTTGTAGGACTGCTGTTTATTTTTTATTTTACCAACCACTTTAAGTAAAACCTATTGTAATCATTTTGATTGACTGATTGATTGATTGATTGATTTCCGCTATACTCTTTCCAACGAGTGGTGGAACTAGGCAGAATAGTTCATTGGTCTTTGGTCTTGCCAGTTGGATACACAGAAAAAATAGTGAATTAATCTGTGAATAAATTAATAACCAGCTAGTTAGCTTAAGGACCTAGACCATATCATTAAATGTCTTGAACATCAGGGAAACCGTGACCAGCCTAATTAGGTAGCCTAGGAGGACAGATTGGATGTCTCTTCTAGTGAATTTTACAATACCCCCAATTTTTTCCATTCTTACGTTTTAAGGATTCTAATTCAGGAGTAGTTTACCCTTGAGTCTTCCTGGCTATAATTTAAATAACTAAAGATATCTTAACTGCTTGAGAAGGTGGCAGAATAAAACAGATATGTGTTAATATGCCTCAGAGATTAACACAAGGCTTGTGAGAGACCTCTAATCTTGTAATGAAGTGGGTAGATATCTGAAACCTAAACACAATGTTTAATCTATACATATATCTATATATTTATATATCTATGTCTATATATAATATCTTGGTTAATGCTCACAAAAATTTAGAGCTGTGTATTATACTTAATTCACACAGTTGTTATCATAATAGCCACTTACATAAATGACAGTACAGGAACCCTCCTCCAAGGGCCAAGAAGCTTCCTGTGTATATGAAACACAACTCATGTTCCAACTGACCTTCCCTCAATTCCAGGTTTTCATTTCCATGATTGAAGAAGCCTGGACCCCTGGCCAGATCTTCCCTGACCTCTCCCAAAACCCTGTGTCAGCTCTGCCTCCTGCCCAGACACCCTTAGACCCAGTCTTTCTATGTCTTTTCTGCAGTTTATGTCACCATGGAGACCCAAGATTCTCAGACCACACACCTCACCCTTCCTGCTCCCACCCTGATTTGACCCTGCACCCTCATCTGTCCTTATCACCCATTGCCATATCTCTCACGATGCTTAATTCCTTGCATGCACAGTATTTAAATTATGCTAGCGCTTTCTGCTAGGCAGAAGTCACAACCCGAATTCCACTCCACTCTGCTCAACCACACCTGCCTTGGTGCAGCTGGATGTGCCTGGAGAAGAACCGAGAAAAAGGATTGTGGGCATCTCCACTTAACTCCGTGACCATTTCTCTGAAGCGTGCCTTTTCCGTCACCCTGCTGTCATGCTACTTTGTGCAGGAGAGATTTTACTCTCACCCGGGGACAATTATTTTGTGCCTTTCTTTCTCTCCTGAAGCCTCCAGTACTGCCATCTGCAGGCCACAAGGCCCTGCTGGCAGATGGTCCACACCAGGGCAGCTGGGGGGCAGCTGTGAGCTCCTCCCATTCCACCTGCATCAGCCGAAAGGAAGGGGCTCTCCGTTTAACATGCACGAAGAAAACTGACCACCACCACCAATTCCAAATGTGTATCTGCAGCCCGAACCCTGTCCTGAAGCACAGGTTTGAGTGTCCAATGGCCCACTCAGCTCACCCAGTAGGGACCTGGAACCTCCTATGCATATAAACAAGTTAACGGTAGTTCTCAAACCCATACCTCTGCAATCCTCCCATCTCATGAATGCAGACTTATCCTTCCTAAAAGCCTTGGGGGCACACCTGAGCCTCTGCCCTCTCAACCCACATCCAACATGTCAGCAGTTTCTGTTTGCTCTACCTTCAAAATACAAGTTGAATCTGATCACTCTTGTTTCATGGCCAATGTGCTCACTCAAGCCACCATCTCCCCCAGACTGGACCTTTAGCATTGTCTTCTAACTGGTGTTCTTGCTTCCATCTTTCCAACATCCTCCCTCTCTGATCAACACCCCGGAACCAGAGTGACTCCATTACAATCTCAGTCACATTACTCTTCTGCTCAGAGCCCGATGGCTTTTCAACTTTCTGCTCACAACATGCCGATGGCTTTCCAACTCTTTCGAAGCAACAGCAGCAGGCATACTTACAGTGGCCTCAGGGTCCCTTCACGGCTGCCACCCTGGCACGACCTTAGGGACCTGGTATTTAGGGTCACTCTCCGTGTTCACGAGCCACGAGCTCCAGCTCCACTGTCTCCAAGCCCTCCAGCTCCACCGTCTCCACGCCGTGCCCTTAAATATACAGGTGTGCTGCACCAGGGCTTCAGCACTGGCCTGTCCACCCCACTGTCACTCTGAGGCTCTGCCTATCGCCGCATGCATACGTTCACTCAAGGGTCTCTTTCTCAAATTGCAACATACCCTGTTCTCCTTCTCTGCTTCATTTCCTTCCATGGCATGTATCACCTTGTGGCTAGACTATATCCTGCACAATAAACTTAACGGAATACAGAGACTGATGGGTTCTATGGAATCGACGAACTTTGCTTACGCTGACTCCTGTATTTTGTTTCCTCCTTTTCTCCGATCCTGTCCCGCCTTCCTGAAGCGAGTCTCACCTTGGTTTTAACTTGCATTCCCCTAAATGGCCAGTGAGGCTGAACACCTTTGATGGGCTTCACCATCTTTTATCATTTCTTTCTGAGACTGCCTTTGTTCCCAGACAGATATAAAACTATGTATCAGCTATAGATAGTGAGAGAAAGCATCCACTTTGCCACACAGAGGTTACTCGGGGAAAGCTCTGCCTCGCTCGTTGCCACAGCAGGAAAAGTGCACAGCTGTGGGGAGCCAGGAGCCCGTGGGGGAGCCTGTCCTGGCGGGAGCCACCCCAGCAGAAGCACCAGCGGGCAGCATGGGGCCAGGGGTTTGATGTCAGGGAAGGGAAGACAGGAGCATGCCGTATTTCCGCATCAACCACCACTTAATCATTACATTCCACGCTCTTATTAAGTATCCTCCAGATGTAATTTTGTATCAGCAGTGCTTGAGGGGCGTGAAATTCTATCATGTAGTTCAAGGAAATATGTGTTCTCAAGTATAATATGAGCAAAAGAGAGTGGGCTAACTATATGTCAACCATATATTTTAAAAATTATAAAAATAATACATAACTATAGAAAAAGTACACAGAAATATATTAAACAAAAAGTAGGTGTCTCTTCATTGTTTAACTGTAAGCATAGCCCCTGGGTATAATGATTATTATGTTATCTGCTAATAACATGTACTCTATAAACAGGTAGATTAAAAATAGAAGATTATTCATTGTGATTAAAAACAGAAAATTACACATTGTTTCACAATTTGAATCTTGGTTAAGGACGCTCTTCCAGAAAGTCAAGAAGAAAATGCTAAACAAATTTCTCTTTCTAGAAAATTAATAGGACACTTAAATTAAGATTATCAAATTTTATAAACTTGCTATATACCAATATTCCTACCTTAAACATCCTCAGATTTTTTTGTTTTTTCTACATGAAGATTTATAGCATGTATGTAAAATAACCAGTGCCTTATGGATACCTCTTTTTTCCCCAGCTATGCATGTAACACTACAAAACATTCATATGTATATATATTTACATGTTGGTGGATATTTCTCTCAAATAAATTATTACAGTAGTGATTGAGGGGTTAATGGCTACGAAAAATTTAACTTTTGAGAGCCATGGCCACATTACCCTCCAGAAATGCCCAGCCATTTCTCTCCAACTATCTGTAACACCGTATCTGTTAAAAACTCTTCCAACATTTTCATGTCACCCTGGCTGGAGTACAATGGCGTTAACTTGGCTCACAGCAACCTCCGCCTCCCAGGTTCAAGTGATTCTCCTGCCTCAGCCTCCTGAGTAGCTGAGATTACAGGCATGTGGCACGATGCGCAGCTAATTTTTAGTAGAGATGTGGTTTCAGCGTGCTGATCAGGCTGGTCTTGAACTCCTGACCTCATGATCTGCCCACACTGGCCTCTGAACGTGCTGGGATTACAGACATGAGCCACCGCACCTGGCATATTTTAGCTTTTCCTTATCTGAATATTAGAGAAATGTTAAGCATTCTTTGATTAATATTCATTTCTATATTCTCCTCTGTTAATGTCCTATGGCAATTTTAATCATCTATAAACATATATTAATTTTAGCCACTCAGGAATTGCATTCTTATTGTAAATCATACACAATAGAAAAAGCAGCTTTCCCAATATTTTCACCACTCTCTGTCTTAGGGTCTCTAGATGCCTGAATTTAATGTTCTGTTTGCTAGTTTTTTTCTTTCTTTCTTTCTTTCTTTTTTTCTTTCTTTTATTTCATATATGTAGCTTTATATGTATTTATAGATGTAAAATTTTGTTTTATATTCTTAAATATAGGTTAATTTTTTCTCATTCAATGTGTTATAATTTAAAAAATTCAATGCCAATAAATCTCTTTGTGTATTATTCCATGACATAACTATATTAAGGTTATTTAACAATTGTCCTATTAGTAGGCATTTAGAATGTTTTCAGTGTTTTAAAACAAATAATACTTTGCTCAATATACTTTTTATTTGCCTTCTAATGCAAATCTACAAATATTTTTCTAGAATGTGAACCAAGGCACTGCATTAATATTAGAGAATATGTATTTCATCACTTAATAATACCAAATTATTCTCAAAAAAAGCTATACTGATTTAGAGCCCTACTAGTTGTATTTGAAAATCACAACATAATAGTTGATATTGACAACTATCATTTCTAAAATAATTTAAAAACCTGCATAATTTTTCTTTAACTTACATTATTTAATTACTAGTGAGGTTGAATTTATTTTGATATGCTTAATACATCTCAACTTTTAATCTTTTCATACAGAGGTTAATTATTTTCATGCAGGTAAACTTGTCTCAAGCCATTGCTTTTGAGATCTACCCTTCTAATATTTGAGAATGTGGGTAAAATGGTGGATAACATAGAGATGAGATGCAAGAGTTGTTAACATGAAGTATGAAGCTTATGAGGACTATTACACAATTAGCTTGTGAGCCAAGAACACCTTTCCCAAAGAAAATAACAGGTGTTCATTTTCAAATAAAGATAACATGAATTAACATATCCCTAGTCTTCTGAAAAACACACCCTATGTTTTGCCATTTTCTATTTGTGAACTACATACCTACACTATTTTCTATGCAATGGTGTACAGTCAGTACAGTGGTTAATACATAATTTTGGGTATATTATACTCTTGTTTTAGGATAAAACGCTGGAAGACCAATTCCCTTTTTGTTTTCTCAAACTGATTTCCTTGTTTATTTGTTCTTTTCCTCATTTCCTGTTGTCTTAACCCACGTTTGCATCCTCAATGGCTAATGTAAATGTGAGATCATATACTTCATTCTGTTTGTTGTTGTTTCTAGGCAAAAGAGTTCAGCTGTGAACTGAACATTCTGGGTCTCAGGTCACCCTGGAAGTGCTGTTTGGCGCATTCTCAGTTCTCCCAGCATTCCCCTTGATGAAGCACCAGGTGCCGTGTTGGCAAGATGTCGCTGCTTCAGTGACTCCCAGCTGTTCATTACCACCTTCCTGAAGTGCCCAGTTAAATCGCATTATCTGAATCCCACTGTGCAAATGAAAAAGCTGTGGGACAAGGCAGGTAAAATGTGCTCCTTGGTGCCTGAACTAGGTGATGCTCTGCCAGGTCGCTGAGAGGCTGACCTCAAGAACGGAGGTTGTCAGTTTCAGAATTTCTTGATAGGTTTCAGTGAAAAGGCATTCATCTAATGTCACTTTCCTTCATCCTTTCATTTTCTCTTAATTTACTCATGGGTTTATTTCTTGAGCCCTTCATTCATGCGAGCTCTTCCTACTTAGTAGGCCTTGTTCTCACTACTAACAGAGTGAACAGGTAACCCACAAAAAGGGATAAAATTTTTGCAAACTCTACCTCCAACAAAGATCTAATATCCAGCATCTGTAAGGAACTTAAACCTATTTACAAGAAAACAGCTCTACTAAAAGGTGAACAAAGGACATGAACAGACACTTGTGAAAAGAAGACATACTGTGTCCAACAATCATACGGAAAAAACCTCAACATTACTGATCATTAGAGAAATGTAAATCAAACCACAATGAGATACCATCTCACACTAGTTGGACCTGTTATTATTAAAAAGTCAAAAAACAATAGATGCTGGTAAGGTTGCAGAGAAAACAGAACACTTAATCTTGGTGGGAGTGGACATTAGTTCAACTATTGTGGAAAGCAGTGTTATGATTCCCCAAAGACCTAAAAAGAGAACTGCCATTCAACCCAGCAATACCATTACTGACTATATAGCCAAAGAACAGCAATCATTCTATCATAAAGACACATGTAAACATACGTTCATTGTAGCTATGTTCAAAAGAGTGAAGACATGGAATCAACCTAAATGCCCATCAATGGTAGACTGAATAAAGTAAAAATGATACATATATACCATTGAATACTATGTAGCCATAAAAAAAAGATGAGATCATGTCCATGGCAGAAATTATGGATGGAACTGGAGACCATGATCTTTAGCAAACTAACCTAGGAACAGAAAACTAAATACCACATGTTCTTACTTATAAGTGGAAGCCAAACAATAAGAACACACTGACACATAGAGGGGAAGAGATGACACTGAGACCTACTGGAAGGTGGAGGTTTGGAGGAGGGAGAGCCTCAGGAAAAACAACCAATGGGACCTAGGGTTAATGCCTGAGTAATTAAATCATCTGCATATCAAACCCCTCTGACACCGGTTTACCTATAGAACACTTATTCCTGAACTTAAAATTAAAATTAAATACATACATACATGAAAAGCCTTTTTCTCAGTATTAAGAATACAGAGAAAAATAAGATGGCTTGAACCAATGTAGCCCTCGATTAGCGTGGGAGCAAGAAAGGCACAAATGGCTGTGGTGTGGTGGTCATCTGAAGACCATGGTCCATCACGGCAGGAATCTGCCTTTAGAGTTTCTGGATGTTAGAAAGACAGAGAAGGCATCCATTTAAGCCAGACTGGTTGAGTTTGGGGAGGTCACTGATCTGGGAGACAACTAAATCTGACTTTGGATTCTGGAAAGAGAACAGGGCAGTCTTGAGGGCTGTGTTGGTGACGTAGGTCTGTTTATATACACTGTGCAACTATAGCAGGTCTCTGCTAAATTAGCATCTGTAAAGCTTTCCACTTGCCTCCTCTCAAATTTAGGAAACTCCCTGTACAAACCTCAGCCTGTGGCCCTTCACTGTCCTCTCTCAAGGAGGTCTACTCTTTCCCCTGGGGGTGTAATCTGTCACACCTATGTCCACAAAGTGCAATTATCAAGTGTCCCACAGCCATAGAGAAGACCTTCCAAACCTTCCTGCAATTTTCTGAAGGATTAAGAGCATGTTTATTTTATTACTAGAATGCTCAAGGACCCGGCGTCCCGGGACCGCCTGTATATTGGAAATATAGGCTGCCTAAATCTTACCTAAAGTGAAGTTTGAAAAATTGTCTTTATTTAGAGCTCTTTGAAGACATAGCTTTCAGTGACTCCTACAGTCGTTACAGGTTTTATCCCTGGATCAAACTTAGTAATCAGAAGCCAGAAAGCTCAGACGTCAGTGTTTGAACTTTTACAGATTTCTTCTATGAAGTTGCATCAAAATACACACTCTAGGTGTTCATTGAAGATATACAAGCAGCATCTCATGAAGATGTTTCTGCATCTGTGATTGAGGTCTTCTCAAAAGCATCATTCAACAGATTAATTCCCATGTGTGGAATATATTTTCCAGCTTCCAAAAGAAACTCATGTTTTTCTCTGTGGATAATGAAAACTCTGCAAGTCCTTCATATAACAAATGCAACTGGCACCCACTGCTCTTGGCACTGGAGATGAGAACACAACATGTCTGTGATGGTGAAGGATAGGAGCTGGAGGAAGATGCAGACTTTAAATAAAGACACAAATCAAAGAAGGGTGCCATTTCGGAGAATGAATAAAGCCATTAAGAAAACAGAAAAGGGTGGTGAGATCCACTGTGATGGCGGCCACCAGTGAGCCGAATAAACCTTGGGGAAGACCTAGTCAGGGTGACATTTAACCTGAGAGCTTCTACCAGGAGGGATGCTTGGCGGCAGCATCTCAACAAGAGGAACGGATGCAAGCACAAAGGCTGGCCTGAGCTGGGACTGCTGAAAGAGCAGAAGACCAGGCACAGAAAAGTGCCTGGGGACCAGATCCTAGAGGGGCTTCAGGAACACACTGAGGGGTTTGGAAATTATTTGATGTAAAATGGGAAACTGGAGAATGGGCTGTAGTGCACTGGGAAAGGACTGGAACAGCGAGGCCGTTCGGGAGCCAGCACAATGGTCCACACGGTTTGAATTGAGACCACAGCGGTGAAGAAGGACAAAAGGCAATATGTAGACTGCATTAAGGATTCTGAACTCAAAGAATTTGCTGTTCTATTAAGTGTAGAATGACGTAGTAAGAAGGACCATGAGTGACGTTTTGGTAACTTCTGCATAGAAATGGTCTATGAAGTTATGGATTGGAGGAGTTAGTGCAGGAGGGAGTAAGATAAGGGAGGTGAGCAGGAGGAAAAGCTTGAACTAGGTTTCCAGGCTCAACGGCAGGGGGAGGTGGAGGAAAGGAGAGAAAGCAGTAGGCATGGAAGGAAGGAAAGCAGGAGAGGCTCCTTCAGAAGGGATATATTATAAAAAAGTAGCCTGATTCTGAGAGGAGGAAGTGGGGGAGGACCAGAGTTTCCTCACTGGCTCTGGAGCACTGAGCTGGATGGTGAATTCCGGGAAAGCAATTCCAGCTGAGGTCTAGGGACAGGGCAGAAGGCTTCTCGAGTAGATTGAAGAAAGAAAGGGAGTCAAGTAAGTGGTGAGAACCAGTGAAGACCTCCTCAAAAGCTTTATGGTAAAGGGAAGTTACAACAACAGCTGAGAGCTTCAGGGAATCTGAAGATCTGTCAAGAATTGCCTTTCGGAAACACTAGAGCGTGTTCCAAACTTGTTAGGAAATCACAAGCAAATTTCCATGTTTCTCTTTATGAGGAGATCAATGGGAAGCTCGGAGGCAAATTATGGAGTAATTGTAACATTATGAAGGGCCACATGTCTTACATTTCCTCTTCAACTACAGTTCTAATTCTAGTTTTTATACCCTTTAATCTTAACAATGCATTTTAATTATACATTTTGAAATGTACTTGTTCTCTTTTCTATATATTTTCTTTGTTACTTTAAAATATAAAGTTAATAAAGCAAGAAATTAACCTCTGGAAACCAGTAACAGTTGTGTTTTGTGAAGGAAACTCACGTTTGAAAGGAAGGGAGAGGAATACTCCTCTCACACCCCTGATACTGCATTACATGAGCCAGATACTTACAATCAAATGCATTCACATGTGGTTCTATTTTCCTTAGAATCTTTTAGAGTTAGTATGGGAAAAGGTGATGCCTAGTTCAAATCCCAGGATGACTGTTGCATTAGTTTTCATGTATAGTGTTGTTCTAGGGTACTCAATAAACTTTCTTGTATTTGTTAAAGAATTTTGCACTTAGAGGTCTGGAGACACCATTCTCCTTTTATTCCTGTGTCTTGTTGGAGAGTCCTAACAGAATTGACGAAACATGTAAGTGTAGATGTCATTATCAGGAGACATTTATTATAGTTTATTTCTAAAATATTAATTGTAAAATGAGGCAATAGGTTTTTATCATGCTTCCTGGTATTGTTTTTTGCTTGTTTGTTTTGTTTTGCTTTTTTTTTTTGAGACAGAGTCTTGCTTTGTTGCCCAGACTGGAGTACAGTGATGCAATCACTGCTCACTGCAGCCTTGACTTCCCAAGTTCAAGCAATCCTCCTGCCTCGGCCTCCAGAATATCTGGAACTACAGGCATAGCCCAAGAGGCCGAGCTAATTTTTAAAAATTGCTTGCAGAGACTGGGTTTCATCAAATTGCCCACGCTGGCCTTGAACTTCTGACCTCAAGTGCTTTGACCCCCTCAGCATACTAAAGCACTAGGATTACAGGCATGAGCCACTGTGTTCAGCCCCTCATGCTTGGCTTTTCATTATGAGTTATTTAGAAGTATAAGAAATAATTCACAAGTCATAACACAGATCGATCTCTCAGCAATGGCACACTTTCATGTTAAATGTGTGCATTTTCATTTAGAATAGTGTTTTTTTTTTCCTTTCCTGACCACAATATCTTAAGGTTCTTAGAGGGAAATTTCAGCCTGAAGTAGTGCAACTATTCTGTGAAGCAAGGGAATTCAGTCTCCACTTTGCCTGATCCCTTCTGTCTTTCCTACAGGAGAAGTGACTCTTGGAAGAAAGAAGAGGACACTCGGCTCAGTACCTCTCCCTGCTTGCTTTGAGCCTACCTGCAGCGAGCAGATGTACTGGTGTGGTCCTTCCTGTGCGGTGAGAGGAAACTTCTCCATCTTGGGAGGCTTCCAGGTGTCCAGCTGTATTCGTGAGAGGGAGATGCATGCTCTTCCATGGCTACCTGGTAGACGCGGCTGCCGATGTAACCCATGCCTCACACAGTCTACTGTTGAAGGTGTGTTATCTTAATCTAGCGGACTCTCTTAATTTCTCTTTATTTGGTTCTAAGACCGGGGAGGAAATTTACTTATAGACACCCTCAAGCTTCAATGTTCCCCATAGTTAGGTAAAGCCCAGAGAAACAAAATGAGCTCTAGGTTGACATTCTTTGTTTATTTTTTTATTTTTTATTTTTTTTGAGATGGAGTTTCGCTCTTGTTACCCAGGCTGGAGTGCAATGGTCCGATCTCGGCTCACTGCAACCTCCACCTCCCTGGGTTCAGGCAATTCTCCTGCCTCAGCCTCCTGAGTAGCTGGGATTACAGGCATGCGCACCACCATGCCCAGCTGATTTTTCATATTTTTAGTAGAGACAGGGTTTCACCATGTTGATCAGGATGGTCTCGATCTCTTGACCTCATGATCTACCCGCCTCGGCCTCCCAAAGTGCTGAGATTACAGGTGTGAGCTACTGTGCCTGGCCCAGGGTTACATTCTTAGATCCAGCAACCGGAGTTCAGATTCTCTGCCCAATTTATCTGCTCTTCAGAATAGAACGTCTGTTTTTTCCTCAGTAAGGGTCTGAGCAAATAGCTGTACATTTTAAATAATTTTCAAAGGTAGTCACAAAAAAAGCAAGTTTGACCTAACAATTCACTTTGATATATAAATTTAGCTTTAGTATAGTATGTTAAGGTAAATGAAAGATTATCATGGAGATTGTATATTAATAGAACTGACTCCAATTTTGTCTAATAATGACGAACAAATCTCAATAAACCATTCATAAGGAAAATTGTATATTCAAGAAAATCATTTTATAGGTCGTGGCCAGAATCTAAAGTTTAATCTTCATTTCAGGTCATGAAAAGTTTTTTTTTATTTTAAATTTAAGTTGAAGTAAATGAATAAACCTTCCAAAGATAACATGATTTATTATTACCTCCCTCTAATGACATATTCATGCTGGGTGGTCATGCACTGAACATTTGTTATCACATTTTGCCAGTCTTCCCTCCTTTTTCCCTGACCAAATGCCTTTTTTTTTTTCTTTGCATGACAGATTCAACTGAAGAATCCCTCACTGCATAGATTAGGGATAAAACTAATAACAGGTAGTGAGAAGGTGAGATGATAATTTCTTAGATTACATATAACTTCCAGGAATGGAACTAGAAGAAATCAATCTCTTTTCCCAGTGTGCAATATTCTCTACACCATTCCTTAAAATATTCTTACATGTGTATCTTCTTTATTTGATACTTGAAGAAAATCCTGGATTTGCCTCCGAGTCTCCCACATTATAACAATAATATCAACAATGATACCACTCTTGCCTTTCCATTGTGAAGATGAACAGACTCTTAAATATAAACTAGGTAGAATACAAGCTAACTTTTAATATTGTTATATGTTTATTTTAAAAATGAAAAAGGAAGTTATATAGATAGGAAAGTATAGAATAAATGTGTGAATGATTTCACACATTTATATCTATAAACCTGTAAGATCTATCTCTATTTATTGACAGAAAAATCTCAAAAAGACCCAGGTAAATAATCCCTTATTCAACTAGTCTGGGTTGCTGTTATATCTGACGCTGTGTAATGGGAAATATTGGCCCCTTGTACTTCATGTTGGACAGCTATGCTTCCTGAGTTTGTGCAAACTTCAAGTAAACATAACAACCGTCACAAATCCAGTTTTCCACATTTCAACAAGTGCATTCTGGACACAAACAATAATAAACTAACTGAGCTTAATTCTTCACCAGTATCAGAAGTTACATGAGGTCTCATAGAATGTACACAACAGAAAATAACTAATGTATGACTACAATTAGGCCTTTAAAATCATGATGCAAGTACTTCAAGCAAAAATATTGGCAATAATAATTTAGTATTTTTTAGCCTATGACTTTTAGATATCTCTCTAAGCCCAAGGATAGTATCTCAGTTGTTCTGGGGTACCCAAGCATGTAGCCATCTTCTTGAATCATAGGTGTTCAAACCATCATTGCATCTTATTACTATTAACAAAGTCCTAGCTAAGGCTGGAACAAGGGGTAATTTATTACAGCATACTTCTCTTTGCCTGGAAAAATACAGGTATGAATTTATATACTATACCTGTGTATGATTGTATATTACATAGCATTCATCAATATATGTCAATATCAAATGTATGTCAAAAATGTACCGTAGCCAACTCTAAATCATTACAAGATTATTAAATTCATTAGAATAATCTAAGAAATCTCCATAGCCATAAAGTGTTCATCCATTGTAGCAAAAGCCAATAAACATGGAGGAAACTAATCACTCTGGTCATTGAGAACATATCCCAGGTTTGCTTCTGGTTTTGTGTAGAAATGGGACACAGAGCAAGTGACTGTGAGAGCAAAGAAGATGTAGCTCCTTCCACCTCAGTCTGCTTTGTCATTCTCTATTGATATTACCTTAACAGTTACATAGTTATCAGAATGAGATTTATTTTTATTCATTGGTTTCATGAATGAAAAAGCACAGACACCTTCTTCTGTGTAGACACCCAATATTTCTTGATGTCACATAGTTCACAGAAAAAAATGAAAGGCTAACTGTAAACTACAAAGAAAAAAAATTGCAAGTAGACTAGCAGATGTTTCTGTGAATTAACATTGCTTTCAGATTCAGATATTTGTCATTTATTTTGTATATAGAGTGTATAGCAGGTGTGTGTGTGTGTGTGTGTGTGTGTGTGTGTGTGTGTGTAGTGTTTTAATCTTCTTCTGGTGGGGATGATGCATTTACCTTTTTATGTCGTGCAATGACATAGTGGTTGGTATATGACAGAACTTACAGCATACGTTTTTGATAGGTTAGAATTATATTAAGATGGACTGGTAATTTTGATTCTATACCAAAGTTACTGACTGACGTACGTGTAAGTCCTCAAAGATTATGAAAGATTTTTTTTTTAACTGAGAATTCCTAATCTAACAAGCATATTACTAAATTCATGTACTGTCACAAGTTTGTATTGTGACTTCTAGTACCTTCTATCATGGTATAGAGGAAACTGGATTTAAAAATAGCCAAGAGGAGCAATTAGGAAAAATGATGCCATTTTAGGGGCAATTCTATATGAATTACCTTCTCTGAACATTCATGAGAACTCAAATTCTCTTGCCCTACATGCTGATATTAGATTACATTTTTCAAACTACCCCAATATTACTGAATCCTTGGGCTTTATTAAATGTTATTTGACAGTAAACAATATGCCAAATTGCCATATAAATGAACTATCTCATGACCAAATTAGTTTTAGTTTCCAGGATTTGAGTGATATACATGTAAATTTCAATTCTTGAGCTATCTTGCTGCTTCACTTAATTTCCTTAGAGTTACAGATAAAATTTGATGTTCTAAAGCCACATAGTTGAGTTTAGTAAACGCTTCTGAGTAGAATTGTGACTAGCCAGTTATCCTCCACTACACAAATAGTGCTATATTTTTGGATCCTCCCTTTTAAATCTAGGACATATATGTTGCTTAACCTTTCCTGTGAAGTCTCAAAAGTAAGAAGCTTTGCACATGTGTTTCCCAAATCCTCAGCTCCACTCCCTACATAAGCAGGAAAACAAAATATATTAAAGATAATTACACAGCTATTCTCCAAAATATGTCTCATGAAAAACAATGTATTTTCTTTTAGTTGGTTATAAAGTAAGATAATTCCTAAAAATGATGTAATGATCTGTGCATTTATATTTTTTGTTTCTAATACAAATTTTTCTAGTTCTCCTTTATGTAGCATTAAAAGTAAATACAGTGTTATTTAGTAAGTTTTACATTAGATGCAAAATTAATGTACAGAAAAGACAACTGCATTTTTAAGCACTAACAAAGGCAAATGAAGATCAAAATTTTAAAAAGGATCATTTATGATATCAATAAAGCCTCAAATATCTATGAGTAAATTCAATAAATTATATTAAAAAACTGAATGTAGGAAATCTGAAATATTTTTAGTGAAATTAAGAATACCTAAAAAATGCAGATGTATGCCATGTTTGTACATTAGAAGACACCACATTGCAAAGATGGCAATTCTCTACAAATGTATTCTATAGATTCAAGTCAATTTCAACCCAAACCTCAACAGGGTTTGTTTCCTAAGAAGCGCTGACCTAAACATGTCTTCACTATTTACTGTAAGAATTCCCTAAGAATCCTTAGTGTAAATAATGAAGTAAAAATAATCACATCATACTTAAAACTCAGGCCTTGGAATTAAATTGCTGGGTGCAAATGCAGGAAATGCAAATTACTAGATATATGTCCTTCAATGATTCATCTGACCTGTAATTTTTCTCATATTAAATATTGAAATACAGTATTTCCAGCTCATATGTTTACTGTGAGGACTGAATGATGTAACACAAGATACACCATGTCCTAGACACTAAAAAAGTCACTTAACATGAGATCTTCCAGCTATCAATATCCTATAGTTTTAAACTGAGTGTATGTGTGGATATACGTATGTGTGTGTATGTTTGTGCAAAAGTGTGTGTATATGTATATGCACATATATATATATATATATATATACATATACATTTTTACTGCTCTTTTAAGTGAATCATGAGGCTTTATGTACCATCTAATAACTAAAGCAGTAAGCTGATACCTTCAAGGAAGCAAAAATTACTGTTATTATCATGTATTTGATATCAGCTGATAATATCAATTATTAATTAGTATATATTATCTATTATAATTGATAATGTCAATTACTGACCTTATCATTTATTTAACTAATTTATATCAATCAGGTTATAATTTATGGCACAGTTATAACTTATGGTTTGAAAGTGATTCACTGAAAGAATTGAAACCCGTCATCCTAAATCCACAGGGAAATAACAGCTTTTAAATTTAGTTACACAATCCCATTAACAAATACTGATCAGAGAAACAAATACATTTAACAGTGGTGACAAAAAAGAGAAAAACATCATTTTTCATAAATATATTTAAATATAAATATATGCTAAAATATATGAATGTAGACATAGGCTTTAAATACACATAGACAGCATGCACATACGGAGATAAACAGACACATTTGAAGGTAAAGCTTTACTAAATGTTTTAGTTTTCATATAAAAGAGAACATTAATTTCTATATAAAGGTTTCAAAAGCATTTATTTTCCAATAAAGGTAAACAGAAAATAGAAAAAAATTTACCAATGTCAGTTTCACTGTTTATCTTACTTATAAGAAAATATTTTTTAAATAGGTGTGTTTAACAAGCCTTCCGTTATCCTTCCTATGCCTCTCACAGCAAGTCTAACCTGTCTTCAACTTAACATATAAGGAACACTTGTGCTTGCTATATAAAAGATTACATGAGCATTATATAAAATTGCATAAAGTAACAAATTCATTTCCTATAGAACTGTTAGAGACATGGTGGCTGCCAAAAGTCCAAATGTTGGGTACAAGGGACACAGAAAGACACCAAAGAACAAAAATGGCAAGTGTCAGCCTCAGCAGGGCCCTGAGGCAGCATAAATTCACCCCTGGCTTCTCCTCCCTCAAGCGGCCCAACACCGTAGTTACTCAGAACTCTGATATACGTGGGAGTGAACTGCACACTCACGCTCATGAAAAGATCAGTGAGAATTCATTTGTTCTGATTTGGTTAAATAAAAAAGTTATTTAATGTTGACCAATAAATTGTGAATATTCTTCTCTTTTAAATTATAATTTTAGTTCTAACTCAACTGAGAATATGTCCGTAATTGGCCTTAACTTGTATAAAATCTAAGTAAATAATGATTCCAATCTGACTAACATTCACCTCTATTTTGTACCTTTTGGTAGGCTAAGTAAGGAGAATCTCTACTTCATTGTCAGTATGTATGTCAAAATGCCAAGGCTGAGAAATATGCTAAAATCATAATTTTAATATTAAATGCACACATATATATGTGAACACATATATACACACACACACACACACACACACACATGCAGAAGGATGGACATTTGATGACCAATTTATTACTATAGATGCTTAGATTTTAAATTGTCTATTTATGAAAGTTATATATATAAACGAAAAATGATCGATATTATTTTGCTTCTTTGTGAATTTCATGGATTATAAAAGGACGAGCAAGATAGAGACAGCGACCCAGTTGGCTTTTGCGCCTGGTACTAGTCAAGCTGAACAAGAACAGGTTGAATGCGATGTGAGTGATGGAGCGGTGGACCCCGTCCACAGGATGGACTCTGGACATGGAGTGTTCTCCATGGAAGTCATCCTTCTCAATCTACTTAATTTACATAACTAGTTAAGTTCTGAAATCAATGTACCTATTGAATGAGTTAAGCTCTGGAATAAATGACCTAGGTTCGAATGGACTTGTTTCTATGATTGTGGCATGCTTATAAAGTAAGCAGCTTCTCACGTACATGCTGGTCAGATACATTTCTCCAAATTGTGTACCTTGTTAACAAGATCCATCTCATTACTACATTAGCGTTGAGTTTACTAGGAGGCAGTCACAAATCAGAAGAATGGAAGATTCCTTATGGGAGACTATTTGTTGGTGTTCACAGAAAATCCCGAAAAGCCTCTAGCATCAGACAGGTGTGAGTTATAGAATCAATCTGACCTTTCCAGGGGTTTGTCAGTATTTATTGGCACCCTTAGTGACATTTATATTGTTAAATGAAAATATAAAAGCTTGAAGCTGCCGATGGAGTAGTTATAAGGACAATATCCCATCACAGGGTGCTATAAATTATTTGAACAAAGCTAAGGTACAAATTTGTGCTTTTTCAGAGAGGAAAATAAACTCTTGAAAAATGTCTCTAGATGGTCTGCTCTCTGAGGAATAGGAAAAAAAGAACCATTACTCCACATAGGAATGAAATTGGATTTAGACAGTCTTCATCCACATCTGAATCTGCTTCGATGAGCATCTATTCTATAAACTCAATCTACCACTCGGCCTTTCATTCCCCCTCATTCTTCTATCTTTCTCAAGCTCACAGAAACGCACGTGTGAGCTCAAGAACTTTCAGGCATGCATGAACATCAGCCCCTTCATCTCACATACCAACTGAAGTCAAGCTTATTTATGATTGAGCATTGACCTTCTCAAACAATCAGCTCTAGAATAAAAATATATCTGACCTGGCAAACATCTCCGCGAACAGAACAATTTGCTCTTTTGCTAAAGGTTTCTAAATATGAGTAAGGTTTGTCGTTACTCTGTAAATAAATATAAGTTGATAAAAGTTGGTAAGTTATGGACTTAAATCACAACACAGCAATATTAATGATTCAAATTATATATACGTATATATAATTTGTTTAATTACATATAGATATATAATATAAAATTAATATACATATATTAATTTTTGAGACTAACTCAAAAAATAAATATATGACTTATAATATATATTATGTATATACACACACACACACATATATTTGTATATTTGTTGTTGTTTTGAGACAGAGTCTTGCTCTGTTGCCCAGGCTGGAGTACAGTGGCATGATCTCAGCTCACTGCAACCTCTGTCTCTTGGGTTCAAGCAATCTCCTGCCTCAGCCTCCTAAGTAGCTGGGATTACAGGCACGCACCACCATGCCCGGCTAATTTTTGTATTTTAGTAGAGATGGGGTTTCACCATATTGGCCAGGCTGGTCTCGAACTCCTGACCTCAAGTGATCAGCCTGCCTTGGCCTCCAAAAGTAATGGGATGATAGGTGTGAGCCACCATGCTCAGCCAATTATATATTTTTTTAAATAAACTATGAGAGTAACTTGGTTGTGTGCTAGTTATGGTAGCAGTGATTTGGAATGTTACTGTCTTTATAGTAGAAAGATTTATAGTTCTTTGGGTAATTGAAAAAAAAAAAGAATGTAATTGATTCAGCAAAGTCTTTCCAAGGCCAGATAATAAATATTTCACGTTTTGTCGGCCTGCAGACTCTGTCACACCACCCAACATTGCTACTGAGGTTAGAAAGTGGGCGATGAGCAATACATTCATAACTAGGCATGGCTCTGTTGCAGGAAAACATTATTCAGAAAAGTCAGTGGGGTCAGATTCGGCCCACAGGCTGCAGTTTGCTGAGTACTGAGGTGTAATTTCTAACGACTGCTGCTGTTGATTAAAAACCTACTACATGTTAGACACTTATAGATGTCTTAGTCTGGTGCGTCTCAGATGGCTGTCATCAGCTCTCTTGTCTGGAGGAGACTGAGACTCAGGTAAAGATACACTGCAAAACATCACAGAAGGAGGTTTGAATCGAGATTTGAACCCACATCTAATTCCCAACTTTCTGCCCTCAACGGCTACACTACACTGGCTCTTTTGTGCTACTGATTCAGTGAGCATAAACACGGCCAATCATCAGGGGGCCCATGTCATTTTTCAGTGACATGCATGTCTGCAGACAAATAGGTTACGAACAGTTAGAAAAGCATTGATCACGTGACACCACATGGACTGGAGCAACCTTTCCCACCTACACATCAAGACGCAATCCCACTCAAGCTGAGCCTGTCAAAAGTAGAGGCTGAAAACTGACACAGGAACAGAAAATCAAACACTGCATGTTCTCGCTCACAGGTGAGTATTGAACAAATGAGAACACATGGACACAGGGAGGGGAGCATCACACACTGGAGTCTGTTGGGGTGCTAGGGGAAGGACAGCGTGGGGTGGGAGGTTGGGGAGGGATAACATGGGGAGAAACGCCAGGTCTAGGTGACAGGGGGATGGAGGCAGCAAAGCTTCTTCCCTTGTATGTACCTATGCAACAATCATGCATGATCTGCACGTGTTCCCCAGAACCTAAAGTGCAATTTTAAAAAATTCCCCATGAAAAGTAATGCATTTATGGCTCATAAAATATAGCACACACAAAAAAAGTAGAGGCTGAGAATGCTACCAAAAACTCTGCTGTGTGGGTGAGGCTGACAACATGCATAGACTATTCCAGCCACTGAAGAGTTCAGACTCTCAGAGGTGACCAGCTTCAACAAAGAACAGCTGAGCCACGAGAAGGATATCCACGCTCTTGCACTGCAGCGGAGAGGAGCGCATAGGGGGCCCACCCTGCAGCCTCCCACATCCCCACGTGATGTTTTCTGGGACGTTTTCAAGATAGCAGTAAAAGAAAGAGAAATCAACAGCTCTTTCCAGACACATCCAAGAACATGGCATCTTCTACTCTGTCTCAAACATACGCAAACATTACAGACCCTATCCATGAAAATGGGGTTAATTTTGTTCTAAATGTCCAGTTCTCACCTCTGGCTGAACATCAGAGTTGCCTGATTTCGTAAACATGTATGTCCACATCTTAATCTCAACCAATTAAATTAGAATCTGTGTGAGGCAAGACCAAGGAAATTATGTTTTAAAGATCCGCAGAAATTCTAACATAAATACAGAGTTGAGAAACACCGTTCCACACCTAGAGTTAAGAGACAACACATTTGTATCTGGGATACATAGAGGTCACAGTTTTGGAAAGAAATCGCTTTGCTCTGTGGATAGCAAAAACTCAGATTACTGCAATATCTCACCCAATTAACTGAGTGTGTGGTATCGGGAAAGGAATTTTGCTTCTATCTGTCTCCATTCATTCATTTGTGCAAAGAAAAGAAAAAAATACCCAAACTCTTATTCATGTTTCTATGCAGCATGAACAAAATAATGAAAACTCTTTTGGCATAAACTACAATTAGGAAAAGAGTACTTTTAATAGCAGGATATACTTAAGAAAACAGAGGAAGCATGCTTGTCAGGATTCTTATCTTGTTATTAAAGGAGGCCAACGTCTGGCAGAGAAATTAATTGAAAGCACAAAAGATATTAGAGAATAATGTACAGTTATCATTTTTTTCTGCAATATCATATAATTAAAAACAAACGCTGCTTTGCCTAAGCGGGATAACGTGGATACCTGACATCATTTGTATGTGGTGTTTGTCATCCCATGAAAATTATATCATACCTGTCCTAAAAACTTCAAATCAAAACCTAGAGGTAAAGTTGGAGTGATCCGCTAAATACACCCAAATGCCAAGCCCTTGTTAACATAAGCCTGACATTTGTCTTTAAGGTAAGCATTTGTATCCAAATTCAAAGGACGGTGATTACTCAGTCAGATGAGCGGTAAACAAGCTTGATAGGGAAGCCTATTTCATTCCATACTGAAACCTTTCTTTACCTTAATGCAGGGTTCATGTGCAAAATGCATAATTAAAAAGAAGCACCATTTAGGAGATGATGATCTGCCAGCTCAAATGAAACACAAAGCACTTTGCTGGCTCCCCGATCTGACCTTGTCACGCCTCTTGTATCAAGTACCAGCTGGAGAAAGCTGAGCTAATCATGGCCCAGCTGCATAATCTAACAAGATCTTTGTGATACAAGCAAGGTCAAGTGCTCTATCATGTTGAGATTAATCTCATTGTGCACTGAGAGAGAAAGAGGCTGCCGGGACAGGATGGTGCTGCTGGCTGGAGACCTTATTGAGTACCCATCTCTGGGACAGCGAGAAGACCTTCCAAATCCATAGCTCTTCTAAGATGAGCTCAGAAAGTTTCCTAATCTAGGAAGCGATGCCCTCTGTCTAGAAATGTACTCCATTTCAGTGTCTTCAATGTCAATGATGATTTGTATCATATAATTAAAAGCCTATCTTTATACCATGCAGGTTTATGTGAAGATTTTATTAATTGTATTCTATTTAAAGAAACTTTATGACCAAAAGTGCTTCCAAACTCATTCTACTGCCATAATTGTCATTTTATACAACAAGTTTTAAAAAGAGCTTAATATGTTAACTACATTGTATCTGTCTATGACCAATTCACTGATTCCTGCAAGTTAGAAGTTTTACTTCCAAGGAATCAGACAAAAAAAAAATCAGTATTTAGAGAATATAATGAAATGTTAAGGTAAAAGATTCCATTAAGACTAACTTATCAGCAATAATAATCAAGTGAAAATGATAAATTGAAGAGAGGTTTCTTAAATGTTGTTTTTCTAGAAATCCACGGCCATTTGTTTCAGTGGTTAAAAGGAAAAGAAAAATAAAGGATAATCTGCCAAGTCTTATGGTATTAAAACAAGTTTTGCTTGTATTTAAAAAAAATATTTTTTTTTACTAAAACATTAAATAGTGCCCTCCAGATTGTAGTCATTAGTTGACATGCTTCTGATCTTTATCAGATATATATATCTTTATCAGATATCAGATATATGTATCTGATTTATATATCATATATATACATATCTGATAAAGATATATATATCTTTATATATATAAATCAGATATATATATCTGATTTATATATCAGATGTATATATCTGATAAAGATATATATATATATCTGATAAAGATCAGAAGCATGTCAACTAATGACTACAATCATTATACATACATATGTATCTATATATACCTGATAAATGTGCATTAGGTCATAAGATCACTCAGCTGAGAGTCTGCAGAGGAAATGGAGATACTGGATGTTGGTTCTATCTACTGCTTATCTTCAAAATGAACCGGAACCTGGACTTTCTATGAATTGAACTATCGGTTTTGCAAAATAGTTGTATTACATATAATATCACCTTAAGCATATGAAAGACATAAAGACAGATATTCCACAGTCTTGCATTGCAAATTCTTTATTTCTCTGTTGACTATTTTGTATTCATGAAATAAAATATTACCAAAAGTCAAAGGCACTGAAATATCAAAATTACTTTCTGAGTTGGGCATGACAGACATGTCCCTAGTCTCAGATACTTAGATGGCTGAGGTGGGAGGATTGCTTGAACCCAGGAGCTTGGGCAACATAGGAGGACCCCTTCTCAAAAAATTACAAATATTAAAAAAATTTCGGAGTCCCCAATCATCACTGTGTTTGTGTGTTTTTATTTTAGGGCAAATTAGATAATCTGATAATATAAGTTAGATAGTTTCTTATTGGGTGTATGAACTAGAACTTTTTTTGTAGCATTTTGAGAACTAGAGTATCATATTCCCTAAGAAGAATACAATTTTACTTTTAATAAAAGATAAATATTGTTACTTCTCCAACTTGGAAAGAAACATCAGCTATTTTGCTGACTTTTAAATTTGATTTACTTGAAAAATCTTAATATTAACGGAGAATTGCACTACGAATTCAACAGGCACTGGGCAGTGTTTACTGCTTAGTAGCTATTTTACTAGACTACAGAAAACAAAGACAAAGGAGATGTCAGCCGCCACCTGAACCAGCTCCCAGCGTCTTAGAAGAGACAGAGGATTTCAACCAAGAGTGGGAAGTTTTAAAGATGAAGGAAGGCATTGGGGCATACTCGCAGGACTCAGTGGAGAATAAAATCTATCAAAGAATAAAATAATAGGTTATGTATAAGGTTTTCATAAGGATTTCAGGAAATAAAGCACGTGGTATATTTTTCCCATCCTAGATAAATGAGGCATATTTCCAATCCCCAAATTTAATGAAACTGATTGTCCAAATGAGTCCTGCCCCAGAAAACATTTAAAGGAATATGCTGGGAGTGTGATGCAAATCAGCATGTGCCTCTGGTGTTTGTGCTAATCTTGAAGCCAATTTTTGTTCTTAGACATTTCCAGCAGCTAAAATACAGTAATATCTGTGTATTTTTAAATAAAATTATCTTATTTAGTAAGCATATACACTGAGGAGAGGAAAAAGCAAGATTATTTGAGTGTCTCATATGTGCTAGTCACTCTCTCATAGGATTCTCTCAATAACCTGTGGAATGGATGTTAAGAACATTTTCTAGGTAAGGAAAATGAAGGCCATGAAATAATCAAGCAGCTTTTTTGCTTTGCTTTGTTTTGTTTTGTTTTGTTTTGTTTTGAGACAAGATCTTGCTCTGTCATCCAAACTGGAGCGCAGTGATATGATCTTGGCTGACTGCAGCCTGCATTTGCTGGGCTCCAGTGATCCTCCCCACTCAGCCTCCCAAGTAGCTGGGTCTGCAAGCATGCACCACCATGCATGGCTAATTTTTGTATTTTTCTTTGTACAGATGGGGTTTTGCCAGGTTGCCCAGGCTAGTCTCAAACTCCTGGCTCAAGTGATCTACCTGTCTCACCCTCCCAAAATGCTGGGATTACAGGTGTGAACACCGTGCCCTGCCTGAGCAGGTTATTGAAATTAGGTCAATTCAATTCTGAAATCCATCCAAGGCTAGGTGTGGTGACTCATGCCTACAAACCCAGAACCTTTGGAGGCCAAGGTAGGAGAATTTCTTGAATCCAGGAGTTTGAGACCAGCCTTGACAACATAGCAAGATCCCTTTCCTTAAAAAAAAAAAAAAAAAAAAAAAAAAAAAAAAAGTCAGGAGTGGTGGTGTATACTGGTGGTCTCAACGAATTGGGAGGTTGAGGTGGAAGGATTATTAAGCCCAGGAGCTGCAGGCTGCAGTGAGCTGTGATCACATCACTGCACTCCAACCTAGGTGACAGAAAACAAAAAGAATTAATTCAGTCTTTTAACACTAGTCTCCCAGGCAGTACAACACTGACTAGAGACTGAATCTCAGCTTTATAATTTCATTATTATGTGATTTATGCATATCAATTATTCTACAAGCGTAATTCCCTCATATGTAATGGCAACCCATTAAAGCTTGTCCCTAAAAGGCTAGTTACTGATGTGTTTATTATATCCAGATGATTTGCAAAATTATCAGAACACCAAACTCTTAAGAGCACGATGAACATTTTCCAGCATCCAAAAGACTAGCATCAGTTATTTCGATTTTAGCACATGATACTGTCACTAGCATGAAAGTTGCAAATGAAAATTAAAAAAAAAATTAAGGTAGGTCACATTTGGGTAAGGCTCATTGTGTATGTGCTTTTCAAAGTTTCTTCTTTCTATTCAGGCAGTACAGATACATAAGTTTTAAGATAGCATCAGCAAGTGAAAGGTAACAGCCCAAATACATGAGGCAGTTAGGCTGCTTCCAATGTGTAGCCCTATTTTACACTGTTAAATTAAAGAGCTGAGGTCAAGCATTTATTCAGATACCTGAACATTCAATAATCCAGCACAAAGAACAGCTACACATCACTCATCCTTAATTGCTGAAAAGGGAAACTGTCTTCAGCCTACCTCTTCAAGAAGATGTGTGGGGAACATTTTTTGCTTTCTATGTTTTATCATTTATCTACACAGATCATCAGGAGTATTTCCCCAAAACTTGTGAAGTGACAGGCTTCGTAGCCCCTCATTGATTTGGGACCCTTACTAAGTTCTGCAAGGGGATCTAACAGACCATGCATACAATCCTATTTTAGAGGAATTTTGCAAACACTAAAAGATTATTTTAAGTGCAACCAGTTAAGACTGTTTCCTCCTCCCTCCGACTTTCCCTCTGGTACACTTCCCTCTGGTATGTTGCTTGGCACGTAGTGGGATGTTGGAGACAGGGTTAAAAAGGAGTTAAGTAGACACTTATTTGCGTATATTTATGCAGTTTTTTCCCATTTCTGTGCATCACGAAGTTATTGCTAGCCATCCTAGCACAACTTGGACCGTCTTCCAGGTGAAAGCAGTTGAGCCAAGATCCCCAGGTGCTGAGAATGTCTTCCTTGGGCCAGACACAGAGCAGGTGAGTGGGGCGGACGGAAGGGTGGATGTGGACAGAGCAAGAGGCCTCTCTGTGAAATTAACGAGAAGGGAGTTTTCTCAAGTCTGACCACAGTGATAAAATATATATAAATATATGACATCACAATCATGGTTCAGTTGTCACGTTGAAAATAACTTGTCAATCATAGTAATATGTATTAAACAGGTTTGACAAAATATGCTGGAGAAAGGCTGGAATTAGCTTCTCGTCTCTCTGCCAAAAATATGACAAAATCATCCTCACACAAAGAAGCAATCGAAGAGTCTTTATCCAAAGCTGTAGGAAAAAAACATCTTCCCACAGCACATCAGAAATAAGGTGACTAGAAACTTCTTAAAAAACATTTTTCTTCTCTTTACGATATTTGTAATATTTTAGCCTATAAAACATGTAAATTCTTGTGATTTCTTGTCTGAAAGAAAAATATTACCTCCAAAACTAATAATACAATATTCATAATATTTTTAAAAAAATAGAGTCTTGCTTTGTCACCAGGCTGGAATGTAGTGGCGGGATCTCAGCTCACTGCAACCTCTGCCTCCTGGGTTCAAGCGATTCTCCTGCCGTGGCTCACTGCAGTCTCCACCTCATGGGTTCAAGAGATTCTCCTGCCTCAGTCTCCTAAGTCGCTGAGACTACAGATGCATGCCACCACACCCAGCTAATTTTTGTATATTTTAGTACATACTGGGTTTCACCATGTTGGCCAGGATGGTCTCAATCTCTTCACCTTGTGATCTGCCCACCTCAGTCTCCCAAATTGCTGGGATTACAGGTGTAAGCCACCATGCCCAGCCTTAATATTCATTCTCATATATATATATATCTGAGTGTGTGTTTGTGTGTGTGTGTGTGTGTGTGTGTGTAATTTTTCTTTTCTTAGAGGGTCATCAAAATTGTGGAATTTTGAAATTTAATAAAATCTGGATCAAACTCTGAAAACTATGATGAAAGTTTGATAACTCGTTCCAAAGGATAAAGCAAAAACAAAACCAGAACATTTACTAAAATTATATATATATTTTAACAAACAAAATTAAAAAACATTATGAACCAAAGGCAAATGCCATTGCTCTACTTCCTCTGCACCTGTCTGGCTCCCGTCCCATCTCCACCATTGGAATCTACTTCCTGTGCATCTGTCTGGCTCCAGTCCTATCTCCACCACTGGAATATTCTTACTGTCCATGGTATCTTGCTCTGAGGTGGAACAGGTAGTCAAAGAAATGGTCATGTTCCCAAATACAACAACCACATCAAGTGCTGTAACCATACAGCCAGCACAATTAGCATTAGCATTCACATTGTAATTGAGCTCATTCAAGCACAGGTATCTTCAGCAGGGAATTTGCCCTACACAGAGTATGTACACTTTGATTTTACCTGTTGCCAGACTGACCATTTGTTGACTAAAATAGTATAAAATACACCCATGGGTGGAGATTTGAGTTGTTAATGAGACACGCAATACATGAGCAAGCATGTACAGTTACTGCACCTGTGCACCCAGAGGACCACTCAGAACATGCTTACTACCAACACCTCTTCCCACCTCCTTATGAATAATAATGTCAAACTCCCATAAAGGGAGTATCCATAGTGACAGTCTTTGCTGCCTTATCCTCACTAGCAGCAAGCCCTGAATTCTCTCTCTCAGAGTGTACTGTCTATATCCACCCTACTAAAAAAAAAAAAAAAAAAAAAAAAAAATTCTTTTTCTTTTGCAATATGTAACCAGGTGCAGTACTTCTTCTGCTGTGAGTCTTTTGTTTGAATTGTTTTAAACAGAGAAGATAAGAACCCAAGTAAAACGACAGCTATCAGCAGTTCCAATCCCATCTTCACTCCTGGAATCTACTTCTGGAGTACCTGTCTCAGTCCAGTCCCATCTCCACTCCTGGAATCTACTTCCTGTGCACCTGTCTGACTCCAGTCCCATTTCCACTCCTGGAATCTACTTCCTGTGTACCTGTCTCACTCCAATCCATCTACAACACTGGAATCTACTTCCTGTGCTTCTGTCTCAGCCCACTCCATATTCATCCCTGGACTCTACTTCCTGTGCACCTGTCTAACTCCAGTCCATCTCCACCCCTGGAATCTGCTTCCTGTGTACCTGTCTCAGCCCACTCCATCTCCACCCCTGGAATCTACTTCCTGTGCACCTGTCTGACTCCAGTCCCATCTCCATCCCTGGAATCTGCTTCCTGTGCACCTGTCTGACTCCAGTCCCATCTCCATCCCTGGAATCTGCTTCCTGTGCACCTGTCTGACTCCAGTCCATCCCTACCCTGGAATCTACTTCCTGTGCACTTATCTCAGTCCAGTCCATCCTCACCCTTGGAACCTACTTCCTGTACACCTGTCTAATTCTGTCCCATCTACACTCCTGGAGTCTACTTCCTTTGCACTGGACTAATTCTGTACCATCTTCACCACTAGAAGCTTTGCTCTGGATTTGTTCTATCATAAAGAGTAAATGAATATTGCAAATCAAGTGGAGAAACATCCCTCATGGCTTTGTCATTTCCAAAGACCAGCAGAAATTTAGGTTTGTTCAATTAAAAAAAAATTCTTTAATTATCTTGAGGCCCCTAATAAAGAACTGCAAATAGCTTTATAATTTGCCTAATTAAAATAATAATAATTATAGGATATGTTCTTCAAAATTGTACCTAAAATAGATATCTCCATCCCATTGATTTGTTGTCTATAAGGTGCTATTTACGGAAAATAAATGCTCAGTGCTGAGGCTGAAATAAGACTTCAGTGTTAACCGAATGAGAGAGTCTAATTGAAAAGTGCATTGATCCTTTTTCCTGCCTCCCACTATAAGAATTAGTTTCTTGATTAACTAGAATTACTGAGGAAGTGTCTTTTCTTCCGTGTGTCAATTAGAAGTACATATGACTGTTAAGTATGTAGGTGCTCTAATTTAAATTCACTGACAAGGCTTGGCTCTGGCTCTCTTTTAGAGGAACACTATTTTCACACCTGTCTTTAAAATCCCATAAAATTAGTTGGTTCTTAGTATTCGAAATTGTACCATACAGATGACAGTATCCAATATGATGAACAGGGTAATTAGAAGTGTCAATCATGAATCTCCCATTTCGTTTGAAGCCAGCTTGGTGGAGGCTATTTGTGAGGTATTTATTATTTGAACGGTACAGGTAGACTATAGCCAATGGTCATGATAATTACACATTCAAGCCCTTCTCAATCGTAGTGATTAAATGAGATTCATGAATCACCTAGACACTGGCCCTATCTCCAAATCACTAACACAAAGACGCCAGTAAAGGTTCCTGTATACTAAGAAAAGGGATTTTAATTAAAACAATTTATGTTTAAAATAATCACTGTGGCTTACAACAACAAAGAGATGGTCTATTGCTTTCTATTTAAATTATGTTATGTAAAGTAAACCTGTCTGTGTTTATTAACATAGATTCAGGTTTGAAGTTACAACTGGGATAACTGGGAAATATCTTATTTTATGTACTAAATGAAATATTGTGTGCTGTGAATTTTTTTTGGTCCTATTAACACAAGAATGTCAACCTGCAATGTTTAAACCTTAAGAGGTAGAAAAGAGAAAGTCAATATTATTTGGCCTGTTATCAATTTAAGTGTATCTATCCTTAGGAAACAAATACATTTCTAAAATGACATGAACACATGTAATAAACGTATATTGACTTACTCTTCCAATGCCCAAATATGTCCCACTTAGAAAAGTCTCAAAAAGGGAACAGTCCTATGCTAAATAATTACTATATTTGACGCACATATATTTATAATCCAAGTATGTGTATTTCGTTCCTAACTCGTCCATTTATTTGCTCGTTATTTCACTTATTTATGCATTCCTAATTGATTCATTTAAGAAATATTTCCTACGCTCATAATTCTTCACACTCTAATTGTACCTGCAGTGTGAGCCACAGCTCTGACCTGGGTTGTTTCCTCCCACACAAGCTGGATGGGAAGAGTCATACTAACTTCATCCCCAAGAGGCACCTGTCAAGTAGGCACTTTGGGTCCCACTTGTAAAAGATGGTCCTGGTGCCCTCCCCTATTGCTATAAAACATTCAGCGCAGTGCAGTTGCTTCCAGAAAAGAAAGGAAGAAATGACCGGAGAGCGTTGGACTCACGTTGCTCCTGATTTCCATTTAGATGTGTGATGGTAACTTCCTGATGGGCCCCTTCTCAGGGCAGGAGAGCCTGGTCTGAGTAACAATCCAGATTTGATTCAATCAGTGTTAGGTTTAAGAAGCAACCAAAATATGATCTAGAGCCCTGAGAGAATCATCCTCCAACTCTATAGTCTGCTTGACATCACCAGAATTTCTCAGAATAGTCCTTCCAGAACTCGTATCTGTCTATGAGTGACATCTCCCTGGGAAAAATGCATAAACCTATTTCCAGATTGCCGAATTAGCAAAGCACTAAAGTCCTAAGAGATGTTAATAACAGTTGTTAATCTTCACATGGAAAATCCTACAGGTAATATCTCTGAAATGCTGAACACTTGAGAGAGAGAGTACATTCAGTAAAATGCTACCAAATAATGTCTTGAATATTAAAGAAAGGAAGAAATACATGTAAACAGCAAGTATATGTTCTGAGAGTCTCAAAGGATGGTCTCATTGGGTCATCAAGTTTGAACCAAAAACAAATATTAAAAAACTTTAAAAAGTCCTTGTCTATCACCTAATTCCAGTTGATTTTTCGTTCTCTAGTAACAACCTCTATCTCACAAATCATTTCATCAGTGCTGCTAGTGAAATCTGCTTAACATCATATTTTGGATAGCAATTCTAGCTGGCTAATCCTCTTGACGACTTAGTTGCTCTCTGGATCTAATTTTTCTCATTTATTAAATGAAACCACTATAAGAAGTTTCTGCATGTTCATTTCAATACTGGATGTATTCATGACAGCCCTGAAATCATGGAGACTCAGTGTTTTTAAAACAGTAGTCTGAATTTCAATTAGACAAGAATCAGGAGCACAATCAAAACAAAGGAGTGAGATGACACAGCCTACCCTTTCTACAGAGACAATGGTCATAATATGACTAGCAATTTTAATTATCTACATGTAATACGAGCAGGAGCAGTCAAATAGTTGGGTCGGGTTTCTGTTATAACTAATGTGCTCTAACAGTGATTCCGACGTCTGAACACGTGTGGTCCAGCTCTAAAACAAAATATTTCTTAAAGACATGTCTGTTGATTAAGTTTTTATTCAATTTATCAGCTTAAAGTCATGCATAGATTAACTAACTTGTTATTCAATTTATGATCTTAACATCATGCATATATAAATGGAATGCTTAAATCCTGCATACACTAAAAATTATATAAACAAATGCATACAAATCTATGTCAGTAAAAACAAAAAAATGCTATGAATTTTAAGTCACACTAAACTGCCACTCACAGTGGACTGCTGTAGCGCAAATTGCCATTGTAATCATTAATAACAGCATTATTATTATCAGCTTCCTTTATCATGTCCATAATCCCAGAAGGAAGCCTTAATAAAGTTACTGCAAAAGCCTCTTCCATAAAACATTCTGTGATGGCATTTACTTTCCTTTGGCCCAGATGGGCTGTCTGCTTGGTAAGTTCCTCTCCATCTTTTTTCTCATTAGCCTGAGAATATTAGAGTGGTGCTACTTACAGCCTACGGAATCTTAGCCGCAGAACAAATAAGGTGGCCATGTGGATGACCAGTGTGTGTGTGTGTGTGTGTGTGTGTGTGTGTGTGTGTACATAGAGATATATAATCATCAAATGAAGACACAAAATCAAAATTTAGTCATGGAGAACTGAAGAACCCGTAGGAGGCGCCCAGATCCCCAGTTTGACTGTTCTGTTCTTACGACCTAAACTATATACTTAGAAACAAAGTGGGAAGGGGAATACATTGCAATCGCCCTGACGCCCAATTTCTCACCATGCAGCAGAGTTTCTACCAGCTGACTCAGAGCGGGGCAACTATAAGCCATAAATCCCTGCAAGCCATCCAGCAACAAGCTTATGACCATGAAAATTTCCCTACATATTGAGAAAATAAAAATAGCTCATATAAAACTATTGCAAGAGGCATGAATAAAAAAAAATCCTTTGAACAATTCAAGGACAACCAACCGGATGTGATGTGAGCTATGTTTGCAGTAAACTTTCAGTTTTATGGCATGATCTGTATGGAGAGAAAGAAATGTTACTAATTAAGTGCCATTATGAAGAGTTAAAATTTGTGTGGCCTGTCATCAAATAATTTGAATAATATTATGGATGTAGCATCACCATTGTACTAAACCTACTAGTAGAAACAGTACTAATCTCTGTACTGTTCCAGAGAATACCTGAGAGTCTGTCATCTCTTTGGGTTGCCATAATAAACCTAAATCTATCCTGTGATGAAATATGAAGAGAGAAAAAAGATTGGCCTAGGGTTGAATGTTTACTAATTCAAAGGTGCACCCATTAATCATTCTGAAGCCACATGCGCACTTGGAATTTGTTGGTTTGTGTCTTATTCAGAGTTCAGAATGGGCAGGTGTATGAATTCCTGAGCATAAAAGCCTGCTTCTCTGCCATTAAACCACTACCTACATATCTGAAGAAGACTTTCTCTAAGACACTAACAGCTTTCTTGAATTTAATTGATAAATATAAATTATTTATTGATTATTCAGGACATAGCTGATGGGCCCAAGTCTGTGTTGGCCTCCATAGGGGATACATCATTTAAACTGTGGTGACTCTATTCAAGAACCTCTAGCCTCAAGACCTTCATGGGAAAATAACAAAATAAATGGAACCATACGATATACATTTCAGCACTAAAGTATACACTAGAAGCCATGAAGTCTGTACATGTCCAGGGAAATAAAGCAATTGAGGTCAATAAAATAAGGAATACATAGAGAAGGGGCCATCTTTAGTTTTAACATGTATGTACTGACTTGTGCCACAGTAGGTAATAAGACACAAAGACTGCAAGTCCTGTCGTAGGTGCTTATGGCCAAGGACTGGAGGCCATTCGACAATGAGCAGAGGATGGACAAGAGTGCTGGAAAGTTGGCACCAGTGTGGGCAGCCAAGGGAAGGGAGCCCCCTGCCCTGCTAAGGAATGGGACTTCCAAGTATGCTTTGCAAAGGAGGTGCTACTTCAGGGCTAGTACTGGTTTGCTGGGCAGACTCTCTGTCCTGGCATGAAGAGTGACTGGGTACGACCCATCTGGGTATGCTGATTAGTTCAGCATGTTGGCCACATGGATTGTATGTGGGGACATGGTGCGAGATGGATCCAACTGCAGAGGTGGGTAGAAACTAAACGTGGAGGGACCCTCATTTTGCACGCTGTCCTAAGGAAGTGGAGAAACATGTAAGGATATTTATTAAAAAGAAGGTTGTCGTCGTGAAATTCCTGTTTCTCAAGAATGAGTACGGCTCCAACATAAGTATGTAGTGAGAGGAAAAGGTTTTGGAGGCTGAGAAACAAGATAAGAAAGTGGCTTTTGTTATAATCTGGGATAAAGATGACAAATAACTGAGCAACTGCCATGGGAGGGCGGCTGAGGTTGGCAGTTGGAGGGGCTGTGTGAACAGCTTTCAGGACCAGTTTTGACCTGGTTGGAAGGTGACAGTAGATTGCACCCCTCAGCATGACCCTCTCACATGCACTGTGTCCTGAAAATGTCAGTTTCTTACTTCAGTTCCTTTACTCCAAACCCTAAGATTGAAGACTTGCTTAAAATGTGACTTTAATGTGTAAAATATATGACTTAATTCCAACAGGAAGGGTAGTTTCTCTCCACTGGGCTTGCTGAGTTATAGCTACAGCTGGGTGACACTGCACCTGGTGACAGTGCAGCTGGGTGACACTGCAGCTGGGTGACACTAGATGGGTGATACTGTACCTGGGTGACAGTACAGCTGGGTGACACTAACTAGGTGACACTGAAGTTGGGCACTACTGTAGCTGGGTAACACTGCAGCTGGGTGACAGCACAGCTGTGTGACAGTGCAGCTGGGTGACACTGTAGCTGGGTGACACTAGATGGGTGATACTGTACCTGGGCGACAGTACAGCTGGGTGACACTAACTAGGTGACACTGAAGTTGGGCAGTACTGTAGCTGGGTAACACTGCAGCTGGGTGACAGCACAGCTGTGTGACAGTGCAGCTGGGTGACACTGTAGCTGGGTGACACTAGATGAGTGACACTGTACCTGGGTGACAGTACAGCTGGGTGACACTAACTAGGTGACACTGCAGTTGGGCAGTACTGTAGCTGGGTAACACTGCAGCTGGGTGACAGCACAGCTGTGTGACAGTGCAGCTGGGTGATAGTGCAGCTGGGTGACACTAGATGGGTGACACTGTACCTGGGTGACAGTACAGCTGGGTGACACTAACTAGGTGACACTGCAGCTGGGCACTATTGTAGCTGGATAACACTGCAGCTGAGTGACAGCACAGCTGGGTGACAGTGCAGCTGGGTGACACTGTAGCTGGGTGACACTAGATGGGTGACACTGTACCTGGGCGACAGTACAGCTGGGTGACATTAACTAGGTGACACTGCAGCTGGGCAGTACTGTAGCTGGGTAACACTGCAGCTGGGTGACAGTTTAGCTGGATGACACTACAGCTGGGGGACACTGCAGCTGTCTGACAGTGCAGCTGGGTGACACTGTACTTGAGTGACAGTGCAGCTGGGTGGCAGTTTAGCTAGGTGACACTACAGCTGGGGGACACTGCAGCTGTCTGACAGTGCAGCTGGGTGACACTGTAGCTGTGCAACAGTGTAGCTAGGTGACAGTGCAGGGTGAAAGTGTACCTGGATGACAGTACAGCTGGGTGACCGTGTAGCTTGGTGGCACTGCATCTGAGTGACAGTGTACCTTGGTGACATGGCAGCTGGGGGACAGTATAGCTGGGTGACACTACAGTTGGGTGACAGTGCAGCTGGATGACACTACCTGGGTGACACTAGCTGGGTGACGGTGCAACTGGGTGACAGCACAGCTTGGTGACACTACAGCTCAGGGGCAGTGTAGCTGGGTGACAGTACAGCTAGGTGACAGTACAGCTGGGTGACACTGTAGCTGGGTGACATAGTAGCTGGTTGATACTGCTGCTCTCTGTTCTGGAGCTTGCTTTTCTCATTTTCAGGCATTACCTTTGCAGCCAGCTGCATGCTGGGCTCAGGCATTTACTTCATCTCTTTGATTCCTTGTACACCCAAAGACTATGGAGTATTAAATAAGAGAAGGTCTATAAGGGACAGAGAAGAGCCTGAAGCCTGATACTTTTTATTATTGCTACCTGTCATAAATATTATTAACATTATTGTCATGACTTTGGTAATGAGAGGGATTTTAATAATGATTTTGTAATAAAGACATAATTTCTAACCTGGAGTCTAAAATTAATGCATGTTCATTTTTTGGGAGGGTCATGAATGTCCTGATAACTCTTGAGGAATAGTATATCCTCAGCAGGCAAAAGCAGAGAACTTATTGATCCTTCTTCCCCAATAGGATTTTTATTTCAAGTGCTTAGTAATGTTCTTGTCCAGTTGTAGCAAGGTTTCTTTGATTTCGACTTTTTCCCTTTTTCTTTCTGCATCAGCGAGACTCTTGCCAGCTTCAACCCAATCTCCAATTTCATTTTTTTTTTCAAACTGTGTTGATTGAAAGTGAAGAGGGGCATATTTCACCAAACTTTCATCTTTCCTAGCATCTGTGCTAATGCATTTTTTGGTCTTACTCTAATGACTTCAAATTGTTTTTCACCAGGTGGGTCTCACACATGCATTGTCAATTCTGAACCAAGGGGGCCCGGCTTTGGAACCTGTGCACCAACCTGTGGATCACATTTGCTCATAAAGCAGGGTGCCTGCTCAGGGAGCCTTGGGGCACAGATCTTTTGATAGTTTCTCTGAAAACCACTGAAGTAAAACATTATCTGGCTCCTCCAATTTAGGTGCACAGAATGTACTTGTGTTTAACAATTTGATTAGATTTTGAAATGGCAAAGAATGGAATAACTGTCTTAACGTAGGCTTAATGCTTTTTGATATGACAAGCCAACATGGTTTCTGGCATCAAAGTGTGCTTTATTAAGCTCTTGGGGTGTTCACAAATATTCATTGTCTGCATCCTGATATTACCATGTTTTCTTATACTGTCCTCTCTTCTAGTGCTTTTCCCGTTAGATTATTTTACAACTTGTGCCGTGATGTATGACGATGAAGAGCAGGACAATGCATATATTTCAGTGCTCAGCACTGGCTTCAAATGACTGTTTCTCTTACTCCTTATCTCCTTTTATTCTTACCCTATTCCATTTATTATAAGTCATTCTCCTAATTTTGCAATGATTTGTACAAGTGGGAGATTGTTGGCAGACATGTATTTGTCTTGGAAACCAGCCTGAACACATTGCTAAGCCTTAATATGACAGAAGAAATAGAACAATCTTCAATCGCTGTAACAAAGTTGCTGCTAATAAAATGGAGAATTTCACTTCCAATACTTCAGATTTTTCTGTTTTTCAGGCCTCCCAACCCTCATTCTAGGGTCCATTGATTAAGTTATGCCTCCACCCTTTGCTGGCAACTCCTGTTATTCCAACTATTACCCAGTAAGGAGTTTTACGTTTTGAATCTTGGCTTTTCTGTTTACAAAAACATGTGATCTGAGGCAAATTATTGGATGTTTCTAAGACAGTGGTCCCCATTTTTTTTTTTTTGGTACCGGGGACCAATTACATGGAAGACATTTTTTCTTTCCCATGGACTAGGGTGGCAGGAGATGGTTCTGGATGAAACTGTTCCCCGACCGGAGCTCATCAGGCATTAGATTGTCATCAGGAGCTTGCAACCTGGATCTCTCGCATGCTCAGTTCACAGGAGGGTTTGTGCTCCCGTGAAAATCTCACGCGGCCGCTGATCTGACAGGAGGAGGAGCTCAGGGCTGATGCTTGCTCACCGTCACCGCTGGGCATCCTGGCTCCTAACGGGCCGTGGACCGGTACCAGTGTGTGGCCCAGGGATTAAAGACTCCTGCTGAGGGAGACATTTCTTTATACCAAATAGAGTGGAGCTGTCTACTTTGCAGTGTTTTATGAGTATTCAATTACATAATGCACTGACTGGCCCATCTTGGATACTGAATAAATACTAGTTACATGCAAGTGTCTTTCCAACCACCTGCCACTGCTCATCTCTATCCCAACCAGTTACCTCTTTCTCCAGCTTCCAGCTCTACCTCCCTGAACCTCCACAGACTTTGGCCTCCAGAAAACACATTGTTTTATTCTCTCTAGTCATACAGTGAATGCAGCAGGTTTCTGTGCTATTAAACTAGCATGTCGCTGACCACCTGGATTGGATAAGTGACTGCTGTCAGTATTGCTGCTGCTAGTCTGCTGAGCTAGATGGAGACCTTTTATTTTTTGAGATGGGGTCTTGCTCTGTCTCCCAGGCTGGAGTACAATGGTGCAGTCTTGACTCACTGCAACATCCACCTCCCAGGTTCAAGCGATTCTACTGCCTCAGCCTCCTGAGTAAATGGGATTACAGGTGTCTGTCACCACACCCAGCTAGTTTTTGCATTTTTTTAAGTAGAGACAGGGTTTTGCCATATTGGCCAGGCTGGTCTCAAACTCCTGACCTCAGGTATGATTCACTCACCTCGGCCTCCAAAAGTGCTGGAATTACAAGCATAGCCACCACACCCAGCCAATGGAGACTTTCTTACAGGCACTTTGGGGAAACTTACATGAGCTCTGCATGCCATTTAGGGGTTCAGTACTGAGTGGTCTTCTTACCCATCAAGGTGATTCTGCACCAGTGGCCTCTGAAATTGAGTCTTTGTCCCTACCCTGTAAGGTCAGTACTGGTTTTCTTGCCTCTGTCCCACCCATGTGTTTTTAGAATGATCCAGGATAAATTAATCTGTCCAGCTAAAAAATGTTTGCTCAACCTACAGGGTTTAACAAAACAATTATGCTGTATCCTTATCATAAGCTTTCCAAGGCCAGAGGCATTAATATTAATGTGATATTAACATATACATTATGTAAAATATTACTCTCAAAAAAGTCTAAAGTGGTATTGCTGATAGCAGAGATGTGTGCCTTTCATATACAGATACAATAATTGCTGGCATTTTGTCCTGTTTCTGAAATTTAATGTGCAGATTATTAATTTTCTCCATCAAAGGGCCTTTTTCTTCACACACAGCTCACTGCTGTATTTGGCAACTTTGGGTCATGTGTCAGAAAATCAAGTTCTTGTTTTCTGCAACTTGACCCTGGCTATCTTAGCGATGTGAATACACATCAGTTACAACCTCCTGAAAGAAGCCAATAGGACATCGTCATCCTTCAGGTCACGAACTTCGCCACTCCCAACTGAGTCAATATTTGAGCCTCTTGAATAATTTTTCTGTGGGTTGTGGTTTTCTGGAGCTCTCAGACCCTCTGTTAGTCTTGTTTCCTCTGGACTCATCCCATATATATGTTTTTTACCATCACAGGACATATGACACACTACCACGTACCTCTTTGGTTCACTATTTGTTTCTCATTTGGATTAAATCTGGAATACCTTGTCCTGTGGTTTCTGGTTAATGTCCTACCTACCTGTCTCGGTGTGGTCTAAATGTCACCTCCTGCAGCCCTCTCAGCTACTCTGGAGACAGAGGAATCACTTGAACCTGGGAGGCAGAGGTTGCAGTGAGCTGAGGCTTCTCTGCAGGTCTGATGCCTTCACTTGAAGATTGTAGATTATTTCATTTATGCCTAATGAAGTAATTTGGCCTTGTATTATATTTGGATAAATATTCTTTTCACTTTGCTGCAATACATATTCCTGGAGAACGGGCCTACATCTCATTCTGAAATAACTTATGCATAAAAGGAGCTGAGTTAGGATATAGATGAATAGCACCTTCCCTTATTGAACAGATTATAGGTTCTTTCTGGAGGAAACCCCCTCTTTTCATCCCAACGCCATCAAGCCCAGTCCTACAAATAGAAAAGATGTATTAGATGCACACTAACATCTTTATTGCAAGGGGTCTATGATAGTGCTTCTCAAACTTGAGTGTGTCTAGGAATGTCCCAGAGATTTCACTAAAATGCACATTTGGCAATGGTAGTTCTGCCTTGGGGCCTGGTATTCCACATTTCTAAGAAACTGACAGGTGATACCAAAGCTGCTATTTGCGAAGAATGCTTTGGAGATTTAGGAATTAAATTATCTCAAATATATATATATATATATATATATATATATATATATATATATATATATTTTTTTTTGATATGGAGTCTCTCTCTGTCACCCAGGCTGGAGAGCAGTGGCATGATTTCGGCTCACTGCAACCTCTGCCTCCCAGGTTCAAGTGATTCTCATGCTTCAGCCTCCCAAGTAGCTGGGACTACAGGTGTGCATCACCACGTCCAGGTATTTTTTGTATTTTTAGGAGACATGGGGTTTTACCATGTTTGCCAGGTTTGTCTTGAGCTCTTCACCTCAAGTGATCTACCTGCCTTGGCTTCCCAGAGAGCTGGGATTACAGGTGTGAGCCACCACACACGGCCCCAAAATACATATTTTTATTATCTGACCTTTCGATTCAAAGAGGAAAAAGTAGCAAGTTACAAATATAAAACAGTCTTAAACTAGAATTTATATGGTGACTGATTTTCTCTGTTTCCTTCTCCACAGAACTTACGTCTATCCAAATTTCTGTGAGGAACTGAGGCAACTTTCTTAATATTTTGCAAGAGTTTCAGAGAGAATCCTTCTATTTAAAGAATAACTAAAAACAGGCAAACATATAAACGATATGTTTATATAAAAGATAATATTTTTGCGTGATTTAAATAAAGGAATATTTAGATTATACTCTTTTCTACAGGAGTTGGGAACATATTCACTGAATGATTGAAAGAAAGTTAGTAGCATGTACCTGATCTTAAATCCAACATAAGAAGTAGAGCTCATCATCCTAAAAAATATTCTCCAGATTTTGCTAGTAACTATAAATATTGGTGAGGCCACAATTAACCAGGGAGGTGGTGTCAAGTTACTGTGCAATGTGAGACCCTCTAGCATGAGTCTGATGACTATGACTTTCCTACATGTGATACATCTCTATGCATCTGCTACCAGTGTCCCTCAACATTCAGCAAGCATTCCCATCTCACTCGGAGGCCTTGTGCAAACACAGATGGCTGGTCCCACACCCAGAGTTTCTGATTCAGTGTGGCTGAAAATGTACATTTCTAACAGGCTCCCAGGCAATGCTCAGGCTGCCAGTCCACGAACCACTCTTTGAAAACCACATGCAGTATCTCCTCGTTCACATCCAAGTCCACGTGGATAATAGGCTCATTGCAAAATTGGATGCTGATTACCCTGAGCCTCGAGCAGAATTCTTCACCAGCCTCTACTCTAGTGAACAAAGTCCGGACATCCGGGCCTGGCATTACCAGTTCCTTCCTGACTCTGGACCCAATTTAGCAGAAGGCTTATAATGTCTTACTATTTATTTACTCCTTTGCAATGTGCCAATTTATACTCATATTTCGTGCCTCAAACATACCTTCTGATTTTATCAAACCTGCTCCTTCACCAGGTGGTTGTTATGTCTGGTGTGCTTTTTATTTTCCCTGCTTTTCAAAACGCTAAATGTTGAGAGGACATGCTTTCACAGACATGCTTTCTGTTTCCTTACCAGAGTTGCTGTAGGAATTCCTTTGACCCCACAGTGTACCAGGTAAGCATCATACTACCAACACTTGTGAGGTGAGTTAATCCAAGTGAATTATAAGTGCTTCATTATTTTAATATGACAACAAAATGCCATGGCATAGCCTAAAGTTGCAACATGTGCCTGCTTCAAATAAAACCAATTGTCATCAGAAAACAAAACAAAACAAAACATGAAACACCAATTAGGTACACGAGCTCAAAATCACAAGGTATACCTGAGTCAACTACGGTATGGTCTAGAAATATCCTGTGAACAACATAGCACGTTTTCACCAAACGTGAGATAGTAACATTTAATGCCTTAGAAAGCATAATATGAATTCTAAAAATAAATAATAGACAATAGGGTATTCAACGAGAGAATGAAAAAACAAGGTAGTGCTCAGTCTAAACAGTGAAGGCAAAGGTTTTAGACAGAAATATAAGCTGTGCCATGAGATGTGGAATCTCATCATAAAAGGTCATGCTCTAGAATCTAATGAACCTCAGCTATTATTTTTTCAGATTTGCAAAGGGCATCTTCCACAGAGAAGAGAAAATAACTATTTATGTTTTATGTTAAAAATGTGAATTAACACAGTGGCTGGTGGATGTTCCTCATCTTTGACACTGTATATTCTTACAAGAGGAAAAAAATGCCTTTTATATTGAACATATACACATACATAATTTATGTGAATACATATGCATATATCAAGAAGGATAGCATTCTCATTTTGGACATAAAGTAAAAGTATTAGTACCATCTTCCTATGCAGCCCAACACTATTCTGAACTTGATAAGTCAACCTTACCCATCAGAGTACTGCTGGGTAATACCAGGTATGAGACAATTGAAACTCTTCAAACATGCTGTAATGGGTGTTAATATTGCCATTTCATAGACGAGAAAAATTGCTGAGAGAGCTTAATAAAGTTTCCAAATGTCATCACCTAGTAATCAGCCAAAACATTATTCAAATTTAGATCCCAGTGACTCAAAATCCCTTCTTTAACGGCTTCCCACTATTCATAAACATTGCTTTTCCTGCTACACTGTGTATTACTTTAAACAGCACACATGTATGTTATCTGAATCAGTGATCTGATCTCATTCAGCCAATAGAAATTTATTGAAAAAGTGGAAAAAAAAATATATGCAATTTGATCATGTCTTTACATGCATTTTTAAGACTTTAATAACGTATTCACTTGTATGGTTCATATTTAGTGTTTATAAAAGTTATAATTAGAAAAAAACATAATATTTCAATCTTTCTGTGAATTATCTAAATGTGGTAATTTAGATTACCACTTTTATTATTTATTCCCTTTATAATTTTTAAAGATGAAGTAAAGCTGTCGAGGTACACTCTATGGCAATATTATAAAAAATGTTACAGTGACCCACAGAATTACGCACCAGATCTTTGCCTTATTATTAAGGAATGACCCAGCCAAGCATGAGTTACCAATGGCTGTCCCAGGTACAAGCCAACATCATGAAGAACAAGCCTAAGCTAAGGCCAGTTGATGAGATACCCCCATTCATTTTGTATTAGGAAGACTCAGGGAGAGCTCCTGGGAGCAACGTGGACTTCTGTGGATTGCGGCCCCAAGAGGTGTACGTGAGGGATCTCAGACCCACCTGTGCCAGTCAGCATCAAAGAGACTCTTAGAGTCATCTACTGCTGGTATCAAACAGTCCGAAGTATCTCCTCCACACTTCCTGTCATCATCACTCTGTGTTATGAGGTCCAGGCAAATAACTTTCTCTCTTCCTGAGAATATTTCAGGGATTCTTGTCCTCTAGAAACAACAATCATTTATTTATTTATTTATTTATTTATTTATTTATTTATTGAGACAGAGTTTTGCTCTGTCGCCAGGCTGGAGTGCAGTAATGCAGTCTCGGCTCACTGCAACCTACGCCTCTCGGGTTCAAGAAATTCTCCTGCCTCAGCCTCCAAGTAGCTGGGATTACAGGCACCTGCTATCACACCCAGCTAATTTTTGTATTTTTAGTAAAGATGAGGTTTTGGCATGTTGGTGGAGCTGGTCTTGAGCACCTGACCTCAGGTTATCTGCCTACCTCAGCCTCCCAAAGTGCTGGGATTACAGGCAAGAACCACCACGCCTAGCTGATTGATTTCTTTTCGGTGGGGAGAGTCAGAGTCGTAATTTGCTGGGACCAGAAATGTGCTTTGATGTGTTCATAGCTTCCTCTTTCTACCAGGAGGACTCCATAGGAATTTGACCCTAAAGTCTGACTCTCAAATTGGAGTCACTGGGGGTCAAAGCCCTAAGTGTGTGTCAGGACTTTATGGAAACCTGTGAGAATAATGAATACATCACAATCACTATAAACGTGTATTTATGTGTCAATGACCATGAGCGAGGCTAGATACTGAGCACATAACAGTCATTACCAGATTTAATTGGCATAACAATTGTAGGCGATATGAGAAAACCAAGTCTTAGATTCATCAAGAAATCTGCCCAATATCCCATTTGTCATGAAAGGAAATGTGAAGATCTCAGCAAGTTTTTACTGAATATTTTATGCTGTTAATCACTATGGATACATTTTCCCAATGGGAATCTGGTGAATTTCTGGTCATCATTCTGTGAGAATATAAGCACAAAACTTTGCTCACAGATTCTGGGTGCACACACATGTCCTGGGCCTTCAGGCATCCAGTGCCCCCAAGTAAAAAGCTCCTAACCTAAGTGAAATGCTTTTGTGACAACAGCACTCACATTTGCCTCTCTCTCCTTTGATCCCTGCAACATGCTTTTAAGAACAGTGCTCAAAAAACATTCTGTCTTTTTTTTTTAATTGCTCTGCAGAGCCTATTCCAGCAACATGAAATAAACTCTGGTGAAGCAATCACTTAATAGCAGGCCAGAGGTCTCAAAGATATTATTAATATACTTTCCAAAGGCACCAACCTGGCTTACAGGCATTAGGGGTAATTCTGGATTCTTAGCTTTCATTTGAAACAGGATCTCTAAGTGAGGACCAGCACCATTTAGGCTTCTCAATATCACCTGTGGAGGCAATATCATTATGCCTCTTCCCTAAGAGAAAGATCCCTCATGCATCTATCTTATTCTCAAGCCCTGGCAAAGAACTTCTCCTTAGCTACTGCCTGAGGCTTCCCTTTCTTTTCCACGTAGTGGGTGAAATAAGGGGAGCAGCTGAGAAGGTCTTTGGTGAGTTCTAGTGAGCAAGTGCCCTGGGCTGGAGAGAAGTAAAGCCTCCTGGAGAGGCTTGAAGTGGATCGTGATAGGATTTTTGGAGACTGGGTCAGGCTGTAGCTAAGATTAGTGGATAATTCAGACTGAGACTCTTATCCTCTCAACCTCGCCCCTGCTTGGAGGAGATGAAGACTTGAAACCTGGTCAGTGATGAGGCACTTTCTTTCACTGAAGTCTGTAATTTTTACATCTCGTAGGGTGGTTCATGTGGGCATCCTTGCTAGGAAATGCAGGTCTGAGCTGCAGTCATCAGTAGGAACCCAGAAAGTCTACAGGAGAGAACTCAAGGGTGCCTAGGGCAAGCTCTGCAGAAAAAGGCAGAACACATTCCACGCACCTGAGACAGCAGTGGGAAAATATCAGAGAGCTTGGTCACAGAAAGAGGAATGTTCCCACAAAGCGTGGTCCCTCTTCCCAGGTATTTCAACCCTTGGGAGGTGGGTGCCTTTTCATGATACAAAAAGAAAAGCCCTGAGGCCCTCTGCAAGGCTCAGAAGCTTGCTTCTAGCGGCAGAAATGGGTGAAGAGCATCTGGGAACCTGCTGTTTCCTCTCTAATGTCATCATTCCTTCTCTGGAATTCTTGGGGCGTGGGTAGCAAAGGTAGAGGTTTAGGGAAGGGGCCTTTGAAACTGGAGCTAATACAGATTTGACAAATTTGAAAAAGACTAATTTGCATTACAATGTTGGATGGTGTTTGTAATAAAAGCACCACATATGTCCTGCTGGATACAAGTTGATGAATGGTTACAAAATCATTAAAGGACTAAGCCCTGTAACAGAGCCTCTTGCACTCTAATCAGATAAGGAAGAAAAATGGCTTTTTGACTGGTGCACAGACAAGGTTCGGGAATGACTGGAATGTTTCTCCAATAATTATCTTTATTTTACTTTTTTTTTTTCTGAGACGGAGTTTCGCTCTTGTTACCCAGGCTGGAGTGCAATGGCCCGATCTCGGCTCACCTCCGCCTCCTGGGTTCAGGCAGTTCTCCTGCCTCAGCCTCCTGAGTAGCTGGGATTACAGGCACGCGCCACCATGCCCAGCTAATTTTTTGTACTTTTAGTAGAGACGGGGTTTCACCATGTTGACCAGGTTGGTCTCGATCTCTCGACCTCGGGATCCACCCGCCTCGGCCTCCCAAAGTGCTGGGATTACAGGCTTGAGCCACCGCGCCCGGCCAAACGGACGCATCACTAGAACAAATATCAAGTGCTAATACGGCATGGGGGAACCGAGAAAGGAGCATAAACTAAGGATAACCGTGTGTGGGCTTTAAACCTTATTTCAGACACATGTTACACCGGGGGACAAGGAGTTTAATAATGCATTCAAAACAATGTTCATGCAGTTCAGTGCATTTTGATGTGGGGATGAAAATATGTCAGAGGCATTGCCCAGCTGCTCAGCTCTCCCACCCCGTTGGAGAATATGATGAAATTCAGAGCGTGCCTGTGTCCTGCAAGCTGATGACAGGGGTGGCAGGTGCACTGAGGCCACAAAGTACACCAGGAAGAAACTCTGAGGATGCTGCCCTGTCGGACATGAAGACGCTTAATCCCTTCATAAAGTCACTGAATTTAAGTCTTCTGGTTTTATTTTTTTCACTATATTATATATTTTGAAAGTGAACCAAGTAAATCCCACAAATTTTACAAATAAGTAGGATTCAAAGGACGCCTTCAGAAAAACCGAGAAGATAGTATTATGGATGCATTATTTTTGGGTTCTAACACAGCAAAAGACAGATGATTTTAATACGAAGCTATTGTGGTTAATAAGAAAACAGACAGATATTGCTAATTTTATAATCTATTTTCCCCTTTGTGTTTGGATGTACTTCTTCAGACCATTAAGGGCATAAAAACACAATAAGTTTGGTGCTTCTTTAGAGATTGTAGTGCCTTCTCTCCAGAGTACATTGTTATGAATATAAGCTGTTATTGGAGAGTGCATATAACAGGCTAAATCTCTATCTAATTTCTGCCTTCCTTGGATACAATGAATTTCAAGAGAAATGGAAAAATAAGTGCTTCCTACACACTATCTACACAGCATTGTTATTAGCTTGATTGACCACTAACAGGAATGTTTATTGAGGTATATTTCTGTAGCTATTACAAGGCAGATGTGGCCAAGTCCTAGTCATTCAGGGGCTGCCCAGCTAGCCCTCTGGGGACATTCCAGAACCCTATAAATTGGAGATGACCAGAAAACTCTGTCAAATTACCTTGGCAGCTGTGATTTACTGGACAGGTTGCCAATCACAGGACTCAAAGAGCTCCCAGAAAATCATATAACCCAAGTGTCTGCTTCCAGGCAGATCCCTGGAGACTTAGATGTCAGGGTTTCTCTTGAAAGCTTATTTCAAAATTAAATCACATCATTCTTAGGGTCCTTTTTCTTTTGTCTAACTGAAATCGCTATAATTACAGACTCTTGTTTTTTTTCCCCCCTTATTGAAAGGCTATATAACACCAGCTGGACTTTCTATTTCCAGTTTGTCTCCCATCCAATTCGGTTAATAACTAGGAGTGGCTTTCATAATCACCTCTTTCACATGGCATTGCTTGTTTGAGCAGCCATAAGCACTCCCAGGCTCTCCTAGGAAATTCCAGACCCCACTCCCCCGCATTTATTCTGAGTTTTCCACTGAGATTTCTCATCTCAGCAGCCTCATTTCTCAATAGACTGAAATGTGTAATTTCTGTTTAAATTCATTTTCTTAGACTTCCACAAAGACAAAATGCTCCTCCTTACCCCTGTTCCATCTTCTTACCACTGTCATCTTTTCTCACCCTCACTTTCAAAAGGACTTTCCTCCACGTGGTTTCTCACTATGCCCACCTGAATCTTACATCTTCACACAAGTTTGCTGAACTGGTAAAAAGAGTTCAAAGCATCATCAATTGTCATATATACGCATACAGAGTATATGTTCTTCCCTCATCTTTTATATTTGATTGAGTCTTTTCAAACCCTAAATCAACAAATGTAATAGCTTGCTCAATTCTGAGAATGATTTTCTGTTTTATTTAATCGATTAATGTGAACTTCGCATTTCTCATGAATTTGAAATAATTTCAGAGAAATCTTATTCTAACTCTGATGTGACACACTTCTGTAGGGACATAAAGTTACTGGGAATTATGACTAACTATGCAAAAAAGCAATACTGAGGGTGAATATGTTATATTTGAGCTAATTATATTCAATACATACTAATCAATTTTGCTTCACTCAAAACATGTATTCAGTATTTACTACAATCAAGGCAATCTTCTAGCCAATAGGGATGCAGAAACCAATAGGGTGGGATGGGATGACTTCTACTTAGAGTAGACCTGATAAGACATTCTTAAACAAGAGAGGGTGTGTGCTCCTAGACTCTCAAGTGAAACATATTTCATACAGCGGAAATACACACCAGAGGGGCCAGGTGAATCCTAGCTTCTCTGCCAAGTTGATTTTGGAGATGAGAGTTGAAGCATGACAGAAAAGAGAGAGGAGATAAGGTGAGTTCCACCTGGTGTTTACAAGGGTCCTCCGGTTGGAAAAAGCAGAGCATGTTTGATAAACTGAAAACTACATGCAGCATAGGACACTGATAGGATGAAATGTCCAAGGTGAGCCTGAGGAGGCAGACCAGGGTCTGCTCTTGTAGCTCAAGGTCACAGGAAGGCGTGCAATGCTAGCTACTAGACTAAACACAGTAGGATTCCATGATTTAAGTTCTATTTCATTGAGGGTTCAGGAGGGGGCACCGTGGGGAGGGTGACATAAGAGTGCATGGAGATCGACTAATCAGCAGCTATGGTGGTCCGTGAGGTCAGAGAACACAGGATGTGAATGTGGAGAGAGAGAAGGAACCAAATGAGAGGAAGACGCAGGAAGACCTATGCACTGGTGAAGACGCAGAGCCAAGGGATGGGGAGAATCATGACGTGAGCAGCAGGGTAACATGGCAGCACTGGGAAAGGAGCTTTCGGATGGTGTGTGTGTGTTGCAGTGGTGATGTGGGGTTTGGGCACCTTGAACTTTGAACTTTCCATGTTACATCTGCACGGAGATGTTGAGTTGAGAGTCGAATGTATTGGTTTGAGGTCAGAACAGATATGAGAGTTGGAAGAAGCACTCAGGAATTCTTGGCAGGAGAATGACAAGGGAAGGCATGGAGATACTTTTGTCAGAGGATCCCGTGAGGATCGTCCACCTGCTGAGGAGTGAGAATCCAAAGCCGGTACAGTGCCAGAAGAGAGGAAGCAACCGAAGAAGGGAAGTGCAACTCCCAGACAGGAAGAAGCAAGCCACTGGGATGCGTCCCAGAAATGAAGGAACATAAGCGTTTCAGGAAGGATGGAGTGAGCCATAGGTGCAAGTAATACTAAGGCAATAAATAATACTGCCAGTGAGTTCCGGTGCATTTGGCAGTAGATCAGGGGCCTGCCTGGCAAGCATGTACTCAGGGAGGTGGTGGAGTCATCCAGCATTGAGACATTCGGGTCAGGGCCATCGAAATACCAATGTGCACAACTTTCAGGAAATTTAGATGGAAGTATACAGGGAAGGCAGGAGTGGGTGAAAGAATGTGGGTCACAGGATGAATTTTTAAAGAGATAAGCAACTTGTAACTTAATGCTGGGCACCAGAGTACTAGAGTACTAGAACCAACTCAGATGGCCTAATCACCTTGATTTATCTGTGTGTATATATATAATTTATGTTTACCTTGGCTTTTGCTTTTTTTTCAGCCATGTAAAGTCTGATTTTGGACTCGAATAAATTAATGATCACTTCTGACTTAAGATAAAAAAGTAATTTAGCCAATATTTAAATTCTGTAATGCTTTGTTATTCTTGAAAGTCTTCTCTATACTTCTAAGCTAAAAAAATAATAATGTTAAGTGGAAATGATCACAATAAATAGTCATATTTGAATCATGTAAGTGCACTGTCTTCAGTGTTAGAATTTCATATTAATAGAGTATGATGGGAAAAAAATCAATCAGAGAAAACAATAAAACGTATTTTTAACCCCCCAAAAGAGATAAATAGCTTGAGCAGCTGCAAAAGGACTACAAAAGAGTAGAGAAGAGTTAGTTGGAGAGGCTGCATACTCTGGAGAAAAAGGGTTACAGATGGCGCAGGGTTTTTAAGAACGAGGAAGAGAATGGGTGCTAGAGACACATCTGGATGTGTCCAATTACGCTGAATAGATATAAGAACAGATGGGTACAGACAAACATATCTGTTGCAAGAAAGTAGAAAAAGCCCTGTTACAAATCTTCTATTTCTATTATTAATTATTATTATCAGATCATGTTTTGAATAAGAACAGTGTGTGGGCAGTACGTGTAAAGGTGAATTTTTGTAGTTCCTAACTAAATGAAGTATCGATTGTTTCCACTGTTGAAATGGCAGTTTACTCCTTAAAATAAAACAAATTAATAAAACAGTACCACCTGGCCTTAAATGAAACTCTCTCTCTCTCAAATATCCATCTAGGGCACATGAGTGTACATTAAGTCAGCTTGATTTTCAAGGTGAGAGATGTCTTTGCTTTTTGGCTACCCTTTTTATTTTCAGAGCCTTTGACATACATCTGTCTTTGCTCATTCTTCATTTTTACCAGTTAATTCCCTCAACAAATATTTATTGAAGTCTCCTCTCCTGAGTGTTCTTATGATAGAATGAGAATTCTTCAAGGCACACATCATCTAGTCTTCAGTTTTGTGCTGCTGAAATCTGACAGAGTAACTCAGTAATTACTGATTGAACTGAACACAACAGCAACAACAGAATAGTGCTGTGGCGTGATGAAAACCACATGAGAAAAGCCTTCACACACATGCAAGCGTTCAGAATGATCAGATTCTTCAGAAACATCCATGGATGCAGGTGGAGAATACCACTGAGTTAATGAGGGATAAGAAAAGGCCTAATAATGAAGAGTCAACAGTTTAGGTAGCAAGCTGGCTGTGGTGGCTTATGCCTGTAATCCCAGCACATGGCGAGGCTGAGGCACGAGGATTGCCTGAGGTCAGAAGTTGGAGACCAGCTTGGCCAACATGAAGAAACCCTGTCTCTACCAAAAATACAAAAATTATCTGGGCATGTTATCACATGCCTGTACTCCCAGCTACTTAAGAATGTAAGGCAGGAGAATCATGTGAACCTGAGAGGTGGAAGGTACAGTGAGCTGAGACAGTACCACTACACTCCAGCCTGGATGACAGAGTAAGACTCCTTCTAAAACAACAACAACAACAACAACAACAACAACAACAACAACAACAGGGTTTAGGTAGCATAGTGGGTTCAGAGGTTCACTTCAAAGACTTCAGGAAAGGATGACGTGAAACAGGATGTGACTAGGCTTTGTTCATCATTTGATCAAATTCTAGCCTTTACGCGAGAATGAATAATTCTATAATAGACATTTAACAGGATTCTTACTGAAATGTTTGAAAAGCTTATTGTATAATTATATATAATTTAACATAACCTATATACTTAGTAACTTATAATATTACTACTTACATAGAACTCTATGTCTGTTATAATTTATAGGTTGAATGTTAATTTAGTTACCAGCTCAAATTATGAACTCTTGCTTTCTATTGCATCTGTTCCTAAAAATTTTCTTTTTTTTTTTTTTTTGAGATGGAGTTTCGCTCTTGTTATCCAGACTGGAGTGCAATGGCGCGATCTCGGCTCACCGCAACCTCCGCCTCCTGGGTTCAGGCAATTCTCCTGCCTCAGCCTCCTGAGTAGCTGGGATTACAGGCACGCGCCACCATGCCCAGCTAATGTTTTGTATTTTTAGTAGAGACGGGGTTTCACCATGTTGACCAGGATGGTCTCGATCTCTCGACCTTGTGATCCACCCGCCTCGGCCTCCCAAAGTGCTGGGATTACAGGCTTGAGCCACCGCTCCCGGCCTCCTAAAAATTTTCTATCCATTTTATTATCTTTATCTAGCATGCTCTTTTGGGTTTCACATTTTAAGTATCACCCCAATTAGAAACTTTTCAATTGTTTTTTAATTACAAGAAAATTAACTATATGAATTATGTGAGTTATTTGACGCAAAACTACATAAACTGGCTCCAAACTTTAGGTAAATGGACTGGAAGCATGTGAGTGAGATTCCCGAGATTGATATAATGCAATTAGTTGCAAAATGTCACTGCCGACGGAAGACAAACAGGCAACATAATACTTTGCTTTTCAAAGGATCTGCTCTGGAAGTCTTTGACTCAATGATTCTGTCAAACAAGATAACATGCCAGTAAATTTCAGTGAGAAAAAAGTGCTAAATGCTCTATTACTTCAAGAAATTGAAGACAACAATACAATGATGAAGTAGAGGCTTCCAGATGTTGCCAACAATTCATTTATACAGTGTGAGGAAAATATGTACAATAGGAGTGCAAAAAGCTTCTTGTGGAAAGCGTCACATAAAATCACCTGGTTCTTAGCACTACCATGGGTATTTACATATCATGAACATTGGCAGCAAATATCATGCCTCTGTGCCTACTAAGTAACTCCATGATGAAATAACTCTCAATTTCTAAAGCTGTTTTGACAAAGGACAAGACACTTATATAAACCATGACTTATACATAAAGCCTGGCTATCTTCAAACTTCTAATTAATGGGAATTAACTTCCCACTTACGGGTCTGCTGAGATTAAAATATAATCCAATTATGTATGAAGTATGATTATATGAACATTATGTACATGATAATATAAACCTTAGTAGGTGAGTGAAAATGTGGTTAACATATAGGTACCCTGACGCACAACCTGGATGTATTCATCACCTGATGTAATCAATGTGGTTTCCTTCTGCAGTCATCATAAGAATAGAAAACGTAGATAATCATTAAGAATCTGTCACAGAAGTAGAGATAGAAAAAAATAACTGAGTGCTTCAATTTCAAAATAAGAGTATGAAGATGGTTTACTGGGGCGGGGGGGGGGGTCTTAGATTGCTGCAGGATGGAAAGATAAGGACTGAGACCGAATAAAAGTCCCTGACTAGTCACGAAATAGAATTGAAACATATTAAAAATAATAATAACAATCTGCACTAAAATGTGCTCTTTCTCCTCTAATTCATTATTTCCTGAGGCAAAACTGTGAAGTTCCAGTGCCCTATGAATCAATGTTGATACTGGAAGTTCATTTCTTCCTGTTTTCAAATGTTGCATGATATTTCTTAAGAAACCAGATATTTATTCCGAATTTTTAAATCTGTTTCATAAAAGATAGTCTAAGAGAACGAGTGCTTACCTTCTGCACAGAGGAATAATGATTTAAAATATTCATAAGGCACTTAATCCCTGAGCTGAGTGTTTCCCACGTGTCATCTCATGCAGATGTAATGCAACCCTTTGAAATCCTGTTGAATTCATGGGCAAACTGAAGTTTCTGAAAATTCGGCGATGTGTTGGAAGTAGCGGACTCAGGAGTGAATCCTAAGTTGTGCAAATACAAAGAGCACGCACTTTGACACTTCACCACACTGCTTCCCTCCACAGGAGTTTGGGTTTGTTACACCAGGTAACACACATACACGCACATGCACACACACACACACACACACACACACACACGTTTCCTGCTACTGTGGCTGAAAGTTTTGTTAAAAGATAAACATGAAGAAGAAACAAATCAAAATAACCGATGTTTTATTACCTTGAATGCCTTTTTTTGAAACCGTTAAAAAAAATTGGAACTAGTTGATAAAAATTTCAGGCTGGCTTCATATTTATTATTTATTTTATCTTTGTTTTTAATTTCTTCTTAAAATTGCTTGTTATGGTGTGACTATTGTGCAAAAAATTGTATATATGCCATCCACTGAACTGGATGATTTTGGAGCTATGTATCTGTCCATGAAACCATTACCACCATTAAGGCCACAGGCATATCCACCACCTGCTAAAGATTCCTCCCACACCTATTATTAGTTTTGTCATTAGCATTATTACTTGTGTATATGTGATAAAAGCACACAAGATCTACAAGCTTAGAAATTTTAAGCATTTAAATTTTTACCTAAATTTTAAATGAAAATCTGGCTTTTTAAATTTTTAAATGAAAATTTAAAAATTTCAGCTTGTTTTTTAAGCATTAAAATTTTATTTTAAATGCTTAAAATTTAAGCTGGTTTATTTCATTTACCACGATGTGTTCCAGATTCATGCATGCTGTTACAAATGACAGAATTTCGTTCTTTTTAAAGAATTGATAATATTTCATTGAATAGGCCACTTTTACTTCCTCTGTACAACTTTGAGTTTTTTACATTCCATTTATAAGTGAAATCATGCAGTATTTGTCTTTCTTTGCTTATAGCTATTAAAAATATTTTGTCTTTTAAATTTTATAATAGAGTTAGATTTTTCACCATTATTATAGTATTAAAATATTCTGAATTTGACTTACCTTTACAAGTTTTGTAAATTTTATATGCTTTCCTGATGCTAATTAGTGATCTTTCATTTCAACTTGAAGAACTCCCTTTAGCATTTCTTGTAAGGTATATACCATAAGGTTGTGATGATTTTTCTCAGTTTTTGTTTTCCTGGGAAAATCTTTAACTTGCCTTCATTTATGAAGGACAGTTTTTCTGAGTATAGCATTTTTGGTTGGCAGCTTTTTACTTGCGTAAATTTGGCTATATCAATTTACTTTTTCTTGGCCTTCAGAAAGATGCTGATATTCTTGTAGGGATAGCTTGTATATAATACACTGCTTTCTTCTTGCTGCTTTCAATATTACTTCTTATCTATAACTTTTGACAATTTGAAGTGTTTTAGTGAGAATCATTAAATGTTCAACAAATGTTTAATTCATTGGGCTTCAGGTATCTAGGCATTTATTTCCCTCTCCATATTTGGAAAGTTTTTGTCATCATTTCCCCAAATAAGCTTCCTTTTCATTTATCTTTCTCTGCTTCTTCTGAGACTTCTAGATACATATATTGATTCCTTTGATGGTTTCCCTTAAGTTTTATAGTCTTTCTTCACTTTTGAAAATTGTGTATTTGTTTTGTCCCTCAGACTGGATAATTTTAAATGATTTGTCTTATATTTTTTCCTGATTCTATTTTCTGTTTGGTTGGGTATGCTGTTTAAATTCTCCTTTGAATTTTTCACTGTAATCATTGTTTTCTTCAGATTTTTCCTTTGTTTCATATTTATAATTTCCACCTCTTTGTTAAACTGCTCATTTTGTTCCTATCTTGTTTTTCTGGTTCTCTTCAATTATCTGTTTATGTTATCTTGTAAGTCACTGAGGTTAAGATAATAATTTCAATTTTTTGTCAGGCAGTTCATAAATTCTCCTTTCTTCAGGGTTGGTTACTGGTGCTTTGTTTTGCTATTTTGGTATCATTATCTTTCCTTTATTTTTATGTTGTGTCTTCCTTGAGGTTCTGCATACCTTTCTTAGCATCTGAAGTAGTCTTTCTTTAGTCTTTACTAACCGGTAAGAGACAGAGACTTTCAGTAGTTATTCTGGCTAGAGATACTGTGGGTCTCTCCATCTTTGCTATGGCTGTGCCTGCCCTACTTCTTTTATTCTTGCTAACCAGTCAGTAAAGAGATGCTGAGGCAGAGCCATCCAGCTAAGCCATTTCCCAAGTCCTGACCCATAGAGACTATGTGAAAACAAAGGTGTGTGTGTTCAATTTGCTACATTTTGCACTATTTTGCCTTATAGCAACATATAAGTAATGCAGTTGGGGACTATACTTTAACAATTGCTACAATAACCAAAGAGATGGAGCATCGGAGTAATGTACTTGTGCCTTTATATAATTAGAAAGACTGAAATGACAATTTGATATTCAGTATACTTTAAAATACAAACATATGATGAAAGAAAGAATATTTACACAGTTCAACCTGAAATACAGGTCAAAAGATAATGCTCATAATGTTGGGTGGTAAGGCACTGATACGGTTTGGCTGTGTCCCTATCCAAATCTCCCAGAATTCCCAGGTGTTGTGGGGGCACCCAGAGGGAGGAAACTGAATCATGGAGACAGATCTTTCCCATGCTACTCTCGTGATAGCGAGTAAGTCTCACAAGATCTGATGGGTTTACCAGAGGTTTCCGCTTTTGCCTCCTCATTTTTCTCTTGCCACCGACATGTGAGAAGCACCTTTCACCTCCTGTCATGATTCTGAGGCCTCCTGGCCATGTGGAACTATCCAGTGAAACCTCTTTTTATTTCCAGTTTTGGGTATGTCTTTATCAGTAGAATTAAAACAAACTAATACAGGCACTGAAAGATATTTGGCCATCTTTATTAATTTAATTTTACTTAAATTTGATTTATTTTTAAAATACACACTATCTGCATAACAAAATGTAGAAATTCCAGAGGAAAAGCAATGAAAACTTTCCCTTATATCTCTAATCTCATCCAATTTACCTCCAATGAAACTGTCTATGTGTCTAAACACACACACATATACACACATAATATACACAGTTGTGTGTGTATAGTTGTGTGTCTGTGTGTGTGTGTTTGTGTACGTAGGGGTTTATGTATTCTTTCTAAGACATATTTCTAAGACATAGCCTTTATTATGTTTTAACATTAAAATCACAAATCATGTCCTGTCTACCCAATGCTCCCCTCACGCTATGTATTTCTCCTTAAAACTTATCAATCTTTAATACACTATATAATTTATCTTATTTTATCTTTCTTCACCAGAAACAGGAGGGCAGTAAGAATTTTTATTTCTTTTGTTGCAGTATTACCAGTAGCTGATATACTGTCTATTGTAAATATTTGTTTAATGAATATTGAATACATATGTTGTATTTCACTGATGATATTTTAGTACTAAATTCTTTATTCTTTTTCACTTACAGAAAGCAAATAATTGCTTCCCTTTTGAGTCAATATTTGATGATTATTCTAACATTGAGTTCTGGTTAATTTTATCAATTATTTGAATCATGATTTTATGCAAAGCACATTACTAGAAATAATTAATTGAACTGTACTTTTATGTGAAACACATTTTGAAAATGCAACTAAATTCAAGTTAAATTAACATCTTTAAAAGTACTTATTTAACTTTAACTTGTTTTTATTGGAGGTAATTTAGCATTTATTGTAATTAAAGTTTTATTATAGTTTTTAACTTCTGGAGAATAGAAATTATTATAAATAAAAGATAGGGTTGTTATCAAGTTTTGAAGCAATAATTTATTAGAGACAGTATGTCTGACAGCTTCTAATAGATCAATGCTGAACTTCTTTATATTATTCCAACAAGTACAATTAAATATGTGGCATACATAAGATAATAGTTATTAAAGTGTCAGTATATGAAAATTATTGTGGCTTTATAAGGACAAGGTAATGTGAATATTCAATGGAGAAGGGAAAGGTATCACTGTGTAATAGAAAACAATTAATACATTTTTTACCTTTGATTAACCAAAAAAAAAAAAAAAAAACACCAGAAGATGCTTATTTAATTGTGTATAAGCAGAACACTAAGAAAAATATCAAAGCTACCAAATTTTTTAGTTTTAAATCTAAAAATCTAAAAATGTCTTACTAGAAATAAAAATCTGACTGAAAACCAGCATATACATATTAGATGTGATATAATTGCTCACATGTGTGCATATAACTAACACTGTGTACATGCATGCATGTGTATGTTTTTGCTCATATGTGTGTATATATAACACTGTATACATGTGGGCATGTGTGCGTTTGTATAAAATGTGGTTACCGATTAATATGTCTCAGTGATGTTTGACAAAGACTTTGTTTATAAAATAGTTTCATAGTTATAAACATTCTTAATGTAATAGTTAAAGCTTAACTAAAAAAAAAAAACCTTATTTTACATGAAACAGGTAGTTTTGTTAGAATATCTGTTAATTTCAAGTTAATTTAACATCATTTTCATATTGAAAAGTCTGACGGTTTTAAAACATTATCTTTTCAAATTTATGAACAATTACGGGATCAATTTTTTTCTCAGATTTTCCCACTTTATTCAAGGAGGACTGAGCTTAGAAATGTATAATAGAAACAGGAAGGTAAATAACTATCTATAGATTTAATTGCCTGCAATTACATTTAATAAGCAATTCAGAAAAGAATATCAGAATGATGTGAACGTAATAATACTGAAAGGAAAATGGAAATACTAGGTATAATTAATACAGCCTCATAATCATATATGCTGTGATAGAAGTGATGCATTGATTATTAAACTTCTTCAATGTATTTTTTCTTTTAATTCCCAAGGTTGAGTTGTAAACAAATGATAATCTGCCCTTCATAAAGTGTAGAAAAACATTTGTAGGTAGCAGTAAATATCAACACAAGCAATGAGTCCTAACTTTCAAAACTAATAACTACTGAATGAATTGGATTTTTTGTGGAAACAGCAAGGCAGTTAAGTGGAACAGGGGTCACTGCCCAGCTGCACTCACATGTGTTCACGGCCCATCTGTAGCCTTTGGTACCCTGCTAGGTTCAGATCTACCAGCAAGTTCATCCACAAATGTAATAGATGATGTTGTCACAAGAAGGAGGAGGAGGAAAGAGTTCATGAGGCAATAAAAGTGGGTTAAGGAAGATATAGATTTTTTAAATTGCTCTTCCTCTTTGGGTCTATGCTATTTTTTAATACATAGGAATATTTTCTTTTTCTTTTTTTTGAGACACTGTCTCATTCTGTCACCCAGGTTGGAATGCAGTGGCACAATCTCAGCTTACTGCAACCTCTGCCTCCCGGGTACAAGCGATTTTCCTGTGTCAGCCTCCCAAGTAGCTGGGACTACAGGCAGGTGCAGCCACGCTTGGCTAAGTTTTTGTATTTTTAGTAGACATAGGGTTTTACCAGGCTGGCCAAGCTGGTCTCAAACTCCGGACCTTGGGATCCACCCGTCTCGGCCTCCCAAAGTGCTGGGATTACAGGTATGAGCCGCTGTGCTGGCCTGTACGTGAATATTTTTAAAACTGTTCTGAAATCAAAGGTGTTCCCCACTCCTGCCCATTTCTATGTATTCCCTGCACTTCCACCTGTCTCAGGTCCTGCTGCCACTATAGGAGGGTAGGAGAAATGTCACAGAGCTTTCCACTGCTGCTTATCCGTGAGATTTCCTTTCATATATCTGGAATTATTTTACCACCCTGCCATAAAATGAACACTGTGGTTTTGTATATTAAAACAATTGGTTGTCATTACATAGGACATCTTATTGATTTTTGGTTTCCCTGTAATTCTCAGGGCCATTAGCATTGCCACCTACTAACTACAGACCCATAGAAGCACAAAGAAACTAAGAAAGACTAGGAGTGAGGAGAGATGAAACCCTGCACATGAGCAAGATGCTTTCTATGGGTCCCCTCTGGAAGGATACACTTAATGAGCGCAAGGCTGAGAAAAGCTATTGTCACTGCACATGGTTTCTCTGACATAAAGGAGCTGTTCGTCCTGATACACAGATGGACAGGATGATTTTCCCCTTACATCCCCTCAATAAGAAAGCAAATGCTAAAATTAAAAACTCATCTGCCAGGTACAAAATGCATGCATGATTTTTAATACTAGACATCATTTGAAAAAGTTTTAAAATATCCCACAGCCAAGGAAGACAATGTAATTTCACCCTCCCCATACGAGAGGTGGGTCCACAAGCTGGAGGGGACAGAACACATCAGCTTCAGGTGCTGTCTGTGCAGGACTCTGCAATCTACATGTTGAAATTCAAAGTCAGTGTCCGTTGGCAGGAACTGGGATGTCTGTCTATTCTGATGGATTGATTTCACGTTACAAGATAAAAAATACATGTGGCTGCATTACGTTGTCTTTAAAAGGAAGAGTATATGATTTCAAAGCATGTTTGTGTGACTAAAAATAGCATTTTCTTATTAAAGTCTATGTGTTTATTTTATTTTGTTCTAAAATGAAATCTTGCTGTCTCCCAGGCTAGAGTGCAGACGTCTGATCTCAGCTCATTGCAACCTTGGCTTACCAGGTTCAAACAATTCTCCCATCTCAGTCTCCCAAGTAGCTGGGACTACAGGTGCATGTCACCATGCCTGGATAATTTTTGTATTTGTAGTAGAGACAGGGTTTCACCCTATTTGTCAGGCTCTTCTTGAACCTCTGACCTCAGATGATTCACCTGCCTTGGCCTCCCAAACTGCTGGTATTACAGCCTCACGTGAGCCACCATGCTTGGCCTATGTGTTAAGTTTTTTAAAACTACTTTATAGTTAGTGCAAGGTTTTCTTCTTACACTGACTTATGCAAAGATATCTCTGAGAGTGAGTATGTGTTACTTAGGAGTGTTTTTCTTCCTTGGAAGATTGTTTGTATTTGGTACTAGGAAAACCTACAGAAGAAGTACCAGACCATTGCAAATGAGCTCTATGCTGGTGAGGACATCAGTTACACATGCTGTATATATTAGATGATTATTCTATACAAGGGTCAAGATTTCTTAAAAATCTGCACTTAAAATAAAGAAATAGATATCTTAATAGTTAACTTACATTTTTTTTTTCTGCTTTTAAAACCTAACAAAAGTCACAGAAAAATAATTTACAATGGTTTAGTTTTCATAGGATTTTTAAAAAACTAAAATACATCACCAAAAATACCCTGTGGAATATTTTCTTATTTAAAGATGTCAACTAGCCATAGTGCTAATTACCAAAGGGGAAAAATCTTAACTGTGATTATGATAGCCAAAATAAAGTTTTAAAAATCTGGAATCTTTCTTTATATAATCATTAAAGCCTCGGCATGTATTTCAGGTTTACTACAGATAATTTTAGCTAAACATCTTCTGCATCTTTCAAAGCATCACACACTCACATTTATTTAGGAAGACACAAAATAAATTAGGTGGGGAGTATAATAATAAATTTTGTTAGTTTCTCTGTGCACTCTGCAAATTGGATTTTTAATAAATGGTATTCTGCAATTTAAAAAAAAATGATTGAAGAACTAGAAGTAAGCAGGAAGGGCCACTCCATCTCCCTCCTTCATTTCTTAGGCTGCTATTCAAATGTCAGATTTATCCTTTTACCCATCCTGGGTGTTGTGGAAAAATATTTCTTTCAATCTATGGCTTTTAAACCTGACAGTTCATCAGATTGTGGCTCTTTTAAAAGGCATAAAAGCTCATACTCACTCCAATTTTATTGAATTATAATCAACTTGTTTAACCAACTTCTTGTGGAAGGAGGTCAGGGAGCAGTCAGTGCCATGAATTGGCTCAAACCATTGTCCCAAAAGTTAGAAACAGAGAGAAAAGTGCCGCAGGATGTCTTTTCACGTTGTACAGCTCTTAAAATAAAAAAGACGACAGAAGGACAGCATTACAAGGCTTTTATCTCAATCCACACCAGAGAAAACCAGGAGAGCAAGGAAGAGCGAAGAGCCGAGTCAGGAATGTGACGTGAGCAATGTGGCTTCCCATTCAAGCAGAGGCCTGCACTATCTCTAAGGCAGAGAAGCGAAGCAAGATGTGATTTTGGTTTTCAAGGACTGTAGGAAAAGAAACAGAAAACAAAATCACAGAACCCAACTGTAGCTGTAGAATCTAATAAGGACTTTTAAAAACATTAATATGGTATTGATTTAGAGGTAGAAATGGGGACAATGGGAAAACAAGAATTTTACTACTTCAGCTCTAATTTCATCGGAGAGTAGGATTCAATATAAACAGATCTATTGGAATTACACACATCCAGAATAATGTTCTTGAAAGAAGGTGATTTTATGGCTTCTATACTGAGAACAGCTCTGGAATGAAACTCATATATTGATCATTGTAGATGCTATTTCATTGACGGCTTGATCCCATACTGTCTTACTGAAAACGGTCAAAAGTGGGGTAGGAAAATCCACCAAAGTGATAGTTTATTGAGAATTCTCAAGAAGTTTAGCTGCTCACTGAAGCATGTACTCACGGCCTTTAAACTATCCCCATTTATACTGTGAGTAGAGGCATGAATACAGACACGTGGGTGTTTTGCTATGCCTGCAACATATGCCATCTGCATTGACATTTCCCATGGTATTTGGTTCTCATAAACCAGCATAAGCAGAGTAATAAGACCTTGATATGGAGGGCCTTAATACTAAGTCTAGGAAATGCAGCAGATGTTAGCCTTATTAAATCAATCAAGCCCCACAATTAAAGTTCAATATATTGCAGTTTAATTAGTACTGTGGCTACTTAAAAATCCACAAACAATATCATATTTCACCAAACATTTATATTGACATTTTGCACATTGTTAGGGAATCCTCAAAAAGCTGGTCCAATACACTCATAACAACATAACTCATTTCAGTACACTTTAATGTTAATTGATTAGAAAAAAAATAGTGTAATGGGATAAACCACTAATATGATAAAGGTTAATGAAGCTGAATTTTCATTTCAAATGGAGATAAAAAGTTACTCATACATTTTTTGTTTTTACACTATTGTTAATGGATTTCACTATTTTGTAAAGTTGAACGTTTTTTAATTTTCTATTCCAATGACAACAAACCTCTACTTAGCAAAGTAACTAAATCTTTTTACAAAAGAGTATGTGCATTTTATTTTTTGCTTTTTAATGTCCTAAATTTTTTAAAAAATGTTTATTATTTATAGAACAAGAGAAATACATTATCAGAAAACATCTTGTGGTAAATTATCTCATTAAACAGAAAAAAAAGAAACAGCATTATTTTTCTCTTTATACGTATGTTTTATATATTTTGATTTTTACCAGTGTAATAATACATTTATCTAACATCCACTTTCATGGTAATATCTAGTGAGTCTCCCTTTTTTCAAAAACATTTTATTGTTAAGTAGAAAAAGAGATGAAGAAGATGGCCGCCTAAGAACAGCTCAGGACTTCAGCTCCCAGTGAAAGTGCAGAGGCTGAGTGGACGCCGCATTTCCAGACGAACTCTTATTGCCCACAGACCAGGAGATACCCAGGCAGAGGGGTCGCCAGCGTCGCAGTCCCAGCCGGTGCGGCTGTTTTGGCCCTGGCGGGGCTGATTCCGCCCGCGCGGCTGCTGTGACCACTCCCTGTTGCTGCGGTTCTACGGACAAAAGCCACTGGTCCGGGAGCCCTCTTAGCTGGCGAGCAGAGCCCTGAGATGGCAGAATAGCCCATTCATCTGAAATAGCGAGCCAGGCCAGGAGATTCCTAGGCAAAAAATCCGCCAGGAGCCGCGCCGCGGTTCGAGCCGACTCCGTGAGTCGCAGCACGGGAGATCCCGGCGCCTTTTCAACAAGCGACCGGAACGCGGGGTCGTTCAACTTAAAAGAAAAGCCTCTGAGTCAGGGAGCCAGGTGATCAGGCTCGGTTGGTCCCAGCCTTCCACCCCCAACAACAACGAAAACAAAAACAGTAATTGGAAACCCTCTGGGTTGAGCCCTTCAAACCAAGTACAGCTGAACCCGGACGGTCCGGCTCCGTGGGGGAGGGGCTTCTGCCATTACTGAGACTCTCCACCGCTACGGAGGCAGGCTGCCGTTGCCGAGGCAACCCGCCGTTGCCGAGGCAACCTGCCACAACAGAGAGAGTCCGCCATAACAGAGGCGGGGCCACCGTTGCCGAGACAGTTCTAACTACGCCCATATAAAAAGGACTATAGGGAAGAGCTCAGGGCAGCTGGGCGGAGCCCACAGCAGCTCAGCAAAGCCCCTGCGGGCAGGCAGAGGCTAGGCGTGCTGCTAGCTGGGCGGGTCCGACCTGAAAGAAAAATCAAAAAAGGCAGTAGTGCAACGGAAACTCATAAAGCTCCAACTCCCTGGGACAGAGACAGACAACAGGTGGATAAACCCACAAAAATGGGAAGAACCCAGCGCAAAAAGGATGAAAACTCCCGAAACCAGAACACCTCTCCTCCTAAAAGGGATCAAAACTCCTCACCAGCAAGGGAACCAGACCGGATGGAGAAGGAGGGTGATGAAATGACAGAATCAGACTTCAGAAGGTGGGTAGTAAGAAACTACAGTGAGCTAAAAGAACATGTTCTAACCAAACGCAAAGAAAAGAGGAACCTTGAAAAAAGATTGGACGAACTGCTGACGAGAATGGACAGCATAGAGAGGAGTATAAGTGAATTGATGGAGCTGAAAAACGCAACACGAGAACTTCGGGAAGCATGCACAAGCTTCAACAGCCGAATTGACCAAGCAGAAGAAAGGATATCAGAGGTCGAAGATCAACTCAATGAAATAAAAAGAGAAGGCAAGAACAGAGAAAAAAGCACAAAAAGGAAAGAACAAAATCTTCAAGAAATGTGGGACTATGTGAAAAGACCTAATCTACTTCTGATAGGTGTACCTGAATGTGATGAAGAGAATGAATCCAAGCTGGAAAATACTCTTCAGGATATTATCCAGGAAAACTTCCCCAACCTAGCAAGGCAGACCAATATTCAAATCCAGGAAATACGGAGAACACCACAAAGATATTCCTCAAGAAGAGCAACTCCAAGGCACATAATCGTCAGATTCGCCAGGGTTGAAATGAAAGAGAAAATGCTAAGGGCAGCCAGAGAGAAAGGTCGGGTTACCCACAAAGGGAAGCTCATTAGACTCACAGCAGATCTCTCAGCAGAAACCCTACAAGCCAGAAGAGATTGGGGGCCAATATTCAACATCCTTAAAGAAAAGAACTTTCAACCCAGAATCTCCTATCCAGCCAAACTAAGCTTCATAAGTGAAGGAAAAATAAAATCCTTTGTGAACAAGCAAGCACTCAGAGATTTCATCACCACCAAACCTGCCCTACAAGAACTCCTGAAAGAGGCTCTACACATATAAAGGAACAACCAGTACCAGCCACTCCAAAAACACACCAAGTGGTAAAAGAGCATCAACACAATCAAGAAGCTGCATCAACTAACCAACAAAACAGCCAGGTAGCATCAAAATGACAGTATCAAATTCACACATAACACTACTATCCCTAAATGTAAATGGACTAAATGCCCCAATCAAAAGACACAGACTGGCAAATTGGATAAAAAGCCAAAACCCATCAGTGCGCTGTATCCAGGAAACCCATCTTACCTGCAAGGATACACAAAGGCTCAAAATAAAGGGATGGAGGAAGATCTACCAAGCAAATGGAGAGCAAAAAAAAGCAGGAGTTGCAATTCTCATCTCTGATAAAATAGACTTTAAAGCAACAAAGATCAAAAGAGACAAAGAAGGACATTACATAATGGTAAAAGGATCACTGCAACAAGAAGAGCTAATGATCCTAAATATATATGCAACCAATACAGGAGCACCCAGATACATAAGGCAAATTCTTAATGACTTACAAAGAGACTTAGACTCCCACACAATAATAGTGGGAGACTTTAACACCCCATTGTCAATATTAGACAGATCAACCAGACAGAAAATCAACAAGGATATCCAGGACCTGAATACAGACCTGGAACAAGCAAACCTAATAGACATTTACAGAACTCTCCACTCCAGATCCACAGAATATACATTCTTCTCAGCACCACATCACACCTACTCTAAAATTGACCACATAATTGGCAATAAATCACTCCTCAGCAAATGCAAAAGAACAGAAATCATAACAAACAGTCTCTCAGACCACAGTGCAATCGAGTTAGAACTCAGAATGCAGAAACTAACTCAAAACCGCACAGCTTCATGGAAACTGAACAACTTGCTCTTGAATGTTGACTGGATAAACAATGAAATGAAGGCAGAAATAAAGATGTTCTTCGAAACCAATGAGAACGAAGACACAACATACCAGAATCTCTGGGACACATTTAAAGCAGTCTCTAGAGGAAAATATATAGCAATGAGTGCCCACATGAGAAGAAAGGAGAGATCTAAAATTGACACCCTATCATCAAAATTGAAAGAGCTAGAGGAGCAAGATCAAAAAAACTCAAAACCTAGCAGAAGACAGGAAATAACTAAGATCAGAGCAGAACTGAAGGAAATAGAGACACAAAAAACTCTTCAAAAAATCAATAAATCCAGGAGCTGGTTTTTTGAAAAGATCAACAAAATAGACAGACCACTAGCCAGATTAACAAAAAAGAAAAGAGAGAATAACCAAATTGATGCAATAAAAAACGATAAAGGGGATATCACCACAGATTCCACAGAAATCCAAACCATCATCAGAGATTATTACAAACAACTCTATGCACATAAACTAGTAAACCTGGAAGAAATGGATAAATTCCTGGACACCTGCATCCTCCCAAGCCTAAACCTGGAAGAAGCCGAAACCCTGAATAGACCAATAACATGGTCTGAAGTCGAGGCAGCAATAAAGAGCCTACCACCCAAAAAAAGCCCAGGTCCAGATGGGTTCACAGCCGAATTCTACCAGACATACAAAGAGGAGCTGATACCATTCCTTCTGAAACTATTCCAGACAATCCAAAAAGAGGGAATCCTTCCCAAATCATTTTATGAGACAAACATCATCCTGATACCAAAACCCGGCAGAGACTCAACAAGAAAAGAAAATTGCAGGCCAATATCCATGATGAACATAGATGCAAAAATCTTCAATAAAATACTGGCAAACCGATTGCAACAGCATATCAAAAAGCTCATCCACCATGATCAAGTAGGATTCATCCCGGGGATGCAAGGCTGGTTCAACATACGCAAGTCCATAAACGTAATTCACCACATAAACAGAACCAAAGACAAAAACCACACGATTATCTCGATTGATGCAGAGAAGGCTTTTGACAAAATTCAACAACGCTTTATGCTAAAAACCCTCAATAAACTAGGTATTGACGGAACGTATCTCAAAACAATAAAAGCTATTTACGACAAACCAACAGCCAATATCATACTGAATGGGCAAAAACTGGAAGCATTCCCTTTGAAATCTGGCACTAGACAAGGATGCCCTCTCTCACCACTCCTATTCAATATAGTACTGGAAGTTCTAGCCAGAGCAATCAGGCAAGAAAAAGAAATAAAGGGTATCCAAATTGGAAAGGAGGAAATCAAATTGTCTCTATTTGCAGATGACATGATTGTATATCTGGAAGACCCCATCATCTCAGCCCAAAATCTCCTGAAACTGATAAACAACTTCAGCAAAGTCTCAGGATACAAAATCAACGTGCAAAAATCACAAGCATTCCTATACACCAGTAATAGACTTCAAGAGAGCCAAATCAAGAACAAACTGCCATTCACAATTGCTACAAAGAGAATAAAGTACCTAGGAATAGAACTAACAAGGAACGTAAAGGAACTCTTCAAGGAGAACTACAAGCCATTGCTCAACGAAATAAGAGAGGATACAAACAGATGGAGAAACATTCCATGTTCACGGTTAGGAAGAATCAACATCGTGAAAATGGCCATACTGCCCAAAGTAATTTACAGATTCAACGCTATTCCCATCAAGCTACCAATGACCTTCTTCACAGAACTGGAAAAAAAACACCTTAAACTTCATATGGAACCAAAAGAGAGCCCGCATAGCCAAGTCAATTCTAAGCAAAAAGAACAAAGCAGGAGGCATCACACTACCGGACTTCAAACTATACTACAAGGCTACAGTAATCAAAACAGCATGGTACTGGTACCGAAACAGAGATATAGACCAATGGAACAGAACAGAGGCCTCAGAGGAAATACAATATACCCACAAACATCTGATCTTCGACAAACCTGACAGAAACAAGCAATGGGGAAAGGACTCCCTGTTTAATAAATGGTGTTGGGAAAACTGGCTAGCCATGTGCAGAAAGCAGAAACAGGACCCCTTCCTGACACCTTACACCAAAATTAACTCCAGATGGATTAAAGACTTAAACATCAGACCTAATACCATAAAAACCTTAGAAGAAAATCTAGGCAAAACCATTCAGGACATAGGTGTAGGCAAGGACTTCATGACCAAAACGCCAAAAGCAATGGCAACAAAAGCCAAAATAGACAAATGGGACATAATCAAACTCCACAGCTTCTGCAAGGCAAAAGAAACAGTCAGTAGAGTGAATCGGCAACCAACAGTATGGGAAAAAATTTTTGCAGCCTACCCAACTGACAAGGGGCTGATATCCAGAATTTACAAAGAACTAAAGCAGATCTACAAGAAAAAAACAAACAAGCCCATTCAAAAATGGGCGAAGGATATGAACAGATACTTTACAAAAGAAGACATGCAGGAGGCCAACAAACATATGAAAAAATGCTCATCATCACTGGTCACCAGAGAAATGCAAATCAAAACCACATTGAGATACCATCTCACACCAGTTAGAATGGCGATCATTAAAAAATCGGGAAACAACAGATGCTGGAGAGGATGTGGAGAAATAGGAACACTTCTACACTGTTGGTGGGAATGTAAATTAATTCAACCATTGTGGAAGACAGTGTGGCGATTCCTCAAGGACCTAAAAATAGAAATCCCATTTGACCCAGCAATCCCATTACTGGGTATATATCCAAAGGATTATAAATCATTCTACTACAAGGACACGTGCACACGAATGTTCATTGCGGCACTGTTTACAATAGCAAAGACCTGGAACCAACCCAAATGCCCAAGGATGATAGACTGGATAGGAAAAATGCGCTACATATACACCATGGAATATTACGCAGCCATCAAAAACGATGAGTTCACGTCCTTTGTAGGGACATGGATGAACCTGGAAACCATCATTCTCAGCAAACTGACACAAGAGCAGAAAATCAAACACCACATGTTCTCGCTCATAGGCGGGTGTTGAACAATGAGAACAAATGGACACAGGGAGGGGAGCACTACACACTGGGGTCCGTTGGGGGGAAATGGGGGAGGGACGGTGGGGTGGGGAGGTGGGAAGAGACAGCATGGGGAGAAATGACAGATAAAGGTGAGGGGATGGAAGGCAGCAAACCACACTGCTATGTGTGTACCTATGCAACAATCTTGCATGTTCACCACATGTACCCCAAAACCTAAAATGCAATAAAAAAAAAAGAAAAAGAGATGAAACAATATTAGAGTACGTGTTAAATTGACTAACCTGTTTTGCTTTCTTCACTTTTAAAATACATTTATTTGTAAACTGAAGCTTTCATTAAATTACCTGAATCATTAAGCTGTTTTTGGAGACATTTCAGCTTAGTTATTACTGAAGTAAATACATAACAATCTATCGGGACTTGTGTGTGTGACAGAAAAAAGAAAGACTAAACATTTCCATCCTGCAACTTCCCTCCCACCCAGTCAACAACTTTCAGCCATGGTCTCCCTTAAGAGAGAAGACCACACTTTACAGGTCTTTAAGAAAAAAAGAGATGAGAGTCCTGGCAAAACATATGATACTTTGGGAAAACATGAGTGTGTAGAATTTTTAAGATATGCTTCTGGTATGATACTGTTAGTCTCTATATTGAAGAGATTTCAGGAAAAAAGGTTATTATTTTACAAAATGTTTCACATCCAATTTGTGCTCCTTTGATATGCAATATTATGTCAAAAAATCCTAAAGCAAGGAGAAACGAGGTGAGATTTATTTAGGTTTTATACATTTTCTTACCATATTTGTTCTATTTTTATAATTTAGATCTTGCACTTGGAACGACTTAAGACATACTGCTGCGTTCTGAACTAATTTTTCACATTTAACAAAGCTTGATTTACCACATTTTCTGGGCTACCTGGTAAATGGGGGTGAAAAATGCACTGGAAATCCAGGCAGGCTCTTAGGTAGGCACACACTTGGGCTGGTGAAGTGGCGAACCCACAGTGAACACTGGCCTAAGGCCTGAACCCACCAAGAGGAGGAAGTCACTCTGCCCTACACAGAGGGTCAGTGACACCATAGCCGCAATTTCTTTTGTTTTCTAAAAAATGTCTTTGAAAACTAAAATTTAATGTTTAAAGACTTCACCAAAAAGATGACCTCATATCTTACAGAGATAATTGAAAAGAATCTTGGCTAAACCATGATCTTAGTTCCATTAGAATCCTACCAAACCAATGATGAAAATCGATGAGCTTCCTCACAATAATCAATCAGCTGTTCTTTGTCAATTTAATCTGGATCAAAGTGTCTACTATATATAAATGAAAATTTCAAAAGTAGTTAACATACACAAAAAGAGGAGCAAAAATACAAATTTAGTCTTGTAATTTTTTTTCACCTTGTATTCATTGAAATCAGTGATGAGCACAGGTAGGAATTGTTGAAAATTGTTGTCATAATTTTCAAAGTCAATGAGTGTCTTTTTTTCTAAAACATTTGTAATAACTGAAGAAAAGTGAATGAGGCCAGACCTACACAAGTGCTGCCTTTATCACTAACTGACTAAAGGTTCAACAACTGCTATACTTGGCCTGGTGTGGTTGTTCACACTGGTAATCCCAGCATTTTGGGAGACCCAGGCAGAAGATCACCTGAGGTCAAGAGTTCAAGACCAGCCTTATCAACATGATGAAACCCTGTCTCTACTAAATATAAAAAAATTTGCCAGGCATGGTGGTGCACGCCTATAATCCCAGCTGCTCGGGAGCCTGAGGCAGGAGAATGGCTAGGATCTGGGAGGCAGAGGTTGCAGAGAGATTGCACCATTACACTCCAGCCTGGGCACCAGAGCAAGACTCCATCTCATAAACAAACAAACAAACAAACAAACAAATGAATAAATAAATAAATAAAATAAGAAACTACTGGTATTTTTGTTTTAAGTTTTCCAAAAAGCAGAACTTTAAAAGTAGGTCACTAGAGGGCAGATGAAAGTAATAGTTACAAAAAGTTTGCCAGGCACCCAGATCTAAGCTCGGTCATACCCATAATCAAGTGCACAGAGTATCTGAACTCTAAAGCTAGTCTCATATATTGTCTACTGCACTGGCTTCGTAACTACAATATGCTCACCTCTAACACATAAAACAACACTCCTGTTCACCCATTTTCTCTGGATGTCAGAATTAAGATTTTTAAGAAGCACAAATCCAGCCACTACTTTTCCCCAAAAAAGTTCTTAATAATAACAAACCTCCAATAGAATAAATAGAAGCCATTTTTAAAACGTAGGATGACAATCATTACATGGGAGAACTCTCATAGATACTGTATTTTAGTACACTCCAAATCAGCATGAAACAGTTACATATATTAGTGATACTTGGTTATTTCACTTGAGAGATTGTTACCTATAGGCATACTCAGATCTCACTGGACTTTGCTCTATGGCATTTTGCAGATATTAGGGTTTTTTTAAATTGAAGGTTCCTGGCAACCCACCATTGAGCAGGTCTATTGGTGTCATTTTTCCAATGACATCTACTACCTTTTGGTGTCTGTATCACATTTTGGCAACTCTCATAATCATCCAGGTTTCAGTATATGATTATATTTGTTGATGATCAGTCATCAGTCATTTTTGTTACTACTGTAATTGTTTCGGAACCCCATCAACTGTGCCCATATAAGCATTAAAATTAGGCAATAAATGTGTGTGTTCTCAGGACTCCACTGGCTGGCCTGGTCGTTCCCACCTCTTCCTACCTCACATTGGGCCTCCCTATTCCGTGAGACACATCAATAATCAAATTAGCCCAGTTAAGAAGCCTACAATGGCCTTTCTGTGCTCAAGTGACAGAAAGAGTCACGTGTCTCTCTCCCTAGAAATCAATGACTCTGTGAGGAAAGTATACTAAAACCTGAGACAGGCTAAAAACTAAGCCTCTTGCACTAAACAGTGAGCCAAGTTTTGAATACAAAGGAAAAGTTCTTGAAATATTTAGTAAGTGCTACTCCAGTGAACATAAATGATAAGACAGCAAAACAGCTTTATTGCTGACATGGAGAAAGTTTGAGTGTCTTGAGTAAAAGACCAAATCAGCCAGAGCATGTTCTTAAGCCAAAACGTAACTCTCTGAAGGTGGAGAGATGTTAGGAAGCTGCAGAAAATTGCTTTGAAACTAGCAGACGTCTGTTCATGAGGTTTAAGTGGGGGGAAAAGCCACCTGCATATCTTAAAAGTAAAAAGTAAAGCAGCAAGTGCTGATAGAGAAGCTGCAGCAAGTTATCCAGAAGATCTAGCTAAGATCAGTGATGAACATGGCTACAGCTAAAAACAAATATTGAGGGTAAACAAAGTAGACTTGTACTATCTAGGATTGTCATAGCTAAAGAAAAGAAGTCAATAACTGGCTTTAAAGCTTCAGAAGACAGGCTCTTTTGTTAGGAACTAATGCAACTCATGATTTTAAATTGAAGCCAGTGCTCATTTATTTTTACAAAAACCCCAGGATCCTTAAGAATTATGCTAAATCTGGGGAAAAAAACCCTTAAACATCACGTGGAACAACAACAACAAAAAATCACAAATAGCCAAGACAATCCTAAGCAAAGGAACAACAACAACGACAACAACAACAACAACAAACAAAGCTGGAGGCGTCACGATACCTGATTTCAAAGTACACTGCAAGGCTACAATAATCAAAACAGCATAGTACTGATACCAAAGAGAGGTATAGACCAATGGAACAGAATAGAGGCCACAGAAGTAACGTCACACATCTACAACCATCTGATCTTCGACAAACCTGACAAAAACAAGCAATGGGGAGAGGATTCCCTCTGCAATAAGTGGTGTTGGGAAAACTGGCTAGCCATGTGCAGAAAGCTGAAACTGGACCCCTTCCTTACATCTTATACAAAAATTAACTCCAGATGGATTAAAGATTTAAGAATAACACCTAACACCATAAAAACCCTAGAAGAAAGCCCAGGCAAAACCATTCAATTATTGTTATTAAAGAAATATATTTCATAAGGCTATTACTGCACAGAGAGTGAGTCCATTGATGGATCTAGCTAGACAAGGTAAAGTAACACCATTTGGAAAGGATTCCCCATTCTAATGATATTAAGAGCATTTGTGCTTCATGGGAAGAGGTCAAAATGTCAGCGTGAACAGGAGTTTAAAAGAAGTTGATTTCAATCGTTGTGGATGATTTTGATGGGTTTAAGGTCTCAGTGGAGGAGGTAACTTCAGATGTGTTGAAAACAGTGAGACAATTAGAATTAGAAGTGAAGCCTAAATATGTGACTGAATTGCTGCAATATCATAAGATCTTAATGCTTGAGGAGCTGCTTCTTATGGATGAACAAAGAAAGTGACTTATTTAGATGAAAACTTTACGATTTAAGGTTTAGGATTAAATTCAAATATTACTTGAATTACTGCTTACACAGGAAACTTAATGATTTAAAGAGTTGTAAAACTTTATTAAATCTTAGTTCTAATATTCAGTTATGAACTAACTTAGTGTGACCGTATTAAGTAGTATCATGTGAATTTCAAAATCACTAACTATAAAAACCAGCATACGACATAAAATAAAAATACTTCCATAATTACTTTTCAGTAATATTCTGAGAATTACACAGGATCACATAGTAGAAATTTTGAGAGTGTGACGCATATACACTGTCAGATGTAAATAAATATTTTATTAATTTCTGGTAATGGTGTCAACATAAGTTAGGCACTGACTTTGCCTGTCATTTTTGGGCAACAAAGTTTTGCTATCCATCACTGATAAACCCACATGTACTATGCTTTACTATATAAAAGAACTAAATTTATTATTAAAAAGAAACTAAATTTACAGAGCACAAGGGGAAAAAAAATTCTATGCTGAAATTCCTGAAATAACTTGTGTTTGGGAAGGAAAAAAGCATAAAATACAATGTAAAGCAACAGAGTTGACACAGAATATGTTGAATGCAATTGGCGGGAGGTTAGTTCTGATTGGGGCTTCATAAGAATAGGAGAGCTAAAGGTCTGTGTGCAGCGGATCTACGGTGGGGATAAGTGAGTATCATACACGGGCCAGGGAGAAGGTTTGTTTGGGAAGAACGAACAGGCTCTGTTTGGGAACGATTTCAGATGACCGATGCTGTCACTGCATCTCTTTTTATAACTATTACTTGGAAATCATGGTGTAGTCCCTGGACAAGGGCTGGGGTGCCTCAGCGGGTCACTAATTTTCTTTGAAGTCTGCTTCTGTTAATTATTTTGAAAGACAGGAGTTGATTCCACAACAATTATAGACTCAAACATAAGTCGCTTTTTTCATCTCCTCAATCTATATGAACCGCCTTTGTTGTCAATATGACATTTCAGATGAATCCAAACATTTTTTCAGGAGAATGTTTAGCTAACATATCTTTAATTTTGACAAACATTTTCAGAAGACAAGTGACTCATTAAGTGTATATCTATATGCTCAATTCTTTCATTCCCTAACACTGTAACACTTTATTAGTTCTTAAAAATCATATTCATAGGCAGGGAGTATGAGGGTGTGGAATGGGGAGGAGTAGAATTTTACATCCAGAGTGAAATGGAATTTTATTCCAACATAGTAATTATTGACCCAACAGTCTGACAGAGTAAATAAATCTGCTAAAATGCATAAATTGTTGAGTGTTTATTGAATTACAGATAAACAGTTCTTGCCCTGTGGAGAATAAACCAATCTAACATTGATTCTGAGTGATGGACTGTACAAGAGAACCTAACAGAAAAGTAGTTTATCACAAATTAAGACTCTTAAAATTCATGTTTTACATATCAAAAATATATTCGGCACCATGAATGATCAGAGAAATGCAAATTAAAACCACAATGAAATATCACCTTACTCCTGCAAGAATGGTCACAATTAAAAAGTCATACATTAATAAATGTTGGCATCGATGCAGTGAAAAGGGAACACTTTTACAGCACTGGTGGGTGTATAAACTAGTACAACTTTCATAGAAAGACAGTATGGAGATTACTCAAAGAAGAAAAAGTAGAACTAACATTTGATTCAGCAATCTCACTAGTTTCCTTTGGTATCTACCCAAGGGAAAAGATGTCATGATATGAAAAAGACACATGTACAAGCATGTTTATAGCAGCACAATTCACAATTGCAAAAATATGGAACTCACTTAAGTGCCCATCAATCAGTTAGGGGATAAAGCAAATGTGGTAAAAATACACCATGGAGTACTATTCAGCCATCAAAAAGGAAAAAAAATAATGTCTTTTGCAGCAACTTACATAAAGCCGGAGGCTATTATTCTAAGTGAAGTCACTCTGAAATGGGAAACCAAAAGTCTTATGTTCTCACTTGTAAGTGGGAGCTAAGTTATGAGGATTCAGAGGCATAATAACGATCTAATGGACAGTGGGTACTTGGGAGAAGGGTACACAGCAGGTGAGGGATAAGCAGCTACACACTGGTTATGGTATACACTTCTCGGGTGACAGGCACACCCACATCCCAGAAATCAACACTAAATAATTTATCCATGCAACCAAAAATCACCTGTACCCCAAAAACTATTGAAATAAAAATAAATCCATGTTTTAAACAGAAATATGGAAGATGTGTAGATCTGCAAATAAAATATAAATAACTTATACCTGCAGATATGCCTTATACACTTTCTTTTATAAAGTAAGACAGTACTATTATACAAGTCATTTTAAGCTTGTCATTGTGTTTTAAATATCAAACATTTCATGTGCATTATTTCTGGAAAAGGTCTACTATCAGTAAATACAGAAATCAATTTTCCCCACTGAAGACAACACACCCCGAAATGTCTGTTTTCTTCTATGGTCAAAATTAATGTCTATTAACAAGAGATATTACAGGGTGATGAAATGTGATGAATTTATATATACACTTAATATTTTTCAAAATTCGTATTTCCATATGTTAGCAATTGTATGGGAAAAATAGTAAGTTAGTTTGAAAATTATGTTGGAAATCATGACCAAAAAAAGTTTATAATATGTACGTCATTAAGAAGAAATGTAAGTACATTATGAATTATTTAGCATATTCAGTAAAATTTAAATTATTTCATCTGTGTGTGTGTTTGGGTGTGTGTATGCAAGTTTGTGTGTATATACATATTCAAGAAAAACAAAAAAAACAAGAACATATATATCACAACACTGCAACCAACATGTAACTTTAATTTTCATCTTTGGGTTTCCTAGATGTTCACAAATTTCTATAATATACCTACATTGTTTTTATAATACAAATTTCATATTAACATTCACTTTTAATGGCTTATTTTTCAAACTGTTTTGTTGTATACATGGTTCTCTTTTTATTAAAATGTTATTTATTAGGACTATAACAAATATGTTCAAAACCACAACTCAACCCAAGAAGTTCATTAAAAACTAATTATTTGCTTCTTCCTTGTGCTATCTCCCTTCACCCCACTAGACGTTATGTCTATTTAAAACAATATATAGGCCGGGCGCGGTGGCTCAAGCCTGTAATCCCAGCACTTTGGGAGGCCGAGGCGGGTGGATCACGAGGTCAAGAGATCGAGACCATCCTGGTCAACATGGTGAAACCCCATCTCTACTAAAAATACAAAAAATTAGCTGGGCATGGTGGTGGGTGCCTGTAATCCCAGCTACTCAGGAGGCTGAGGCAGGAGAATTGCCTGAACCCAGGAGGTGGAGGTTGCGGTGAGCCGAGATCGCGCCACTGCACTCCAGCCTGGGTAACAAGAGCGAAACTCCGTCTCAAAAAAACAAACAAAACAAAAACAAACAAACAACAACAAAAAAAACAATATGTACATATGTATGCATATTACATATATATGTCCAAATTATCCTTCAGTTTTCTACTATTTTTACTTTTTGATGCATAATAGAAGTACTTGTTTTCAGGGTACAATGTAATAATTCAATACATTCATATAATCAAATTAAGGTTATTTTTTAATTTAATATAATCAGGATATTATATTTAATTATAATACCAGTCTTAAATTTTTATTTTTTTATGCTAGAACAGATAAATATTTTATGTATGCAGTTAAGAATAGATGCATATTTCAAAATAAAGCATTCGGTAAATTCAGAAAAATTTAAATTGTGCTAGAGAGCAACTCAAAGCTTCCTGGTGCATATATTAATAAAACATTAGATGAAATCTGACTTGCTGAATTACGAATTCCCAAAACATTGTTTTAACTAGATGCTCTGAAAACCTCTTATGCCATTTATAGTTTTTCTTTCACAATGTATAATGAATGCTGATGACTATTTTCAAGTAAGTTTTGATTTATCAAAAGTTTAAAATTGTATATATTTCTGTCCATCAAACTGTAAAATTTGTTTGATTCCTGAAACACTGGGGTCCTATTAAATGCATCTCTGAGGTATCTGAATAAAAGGAGCTTTGATTTAAACGTACTTGGTCTTAATATGCTTTCTCTCATGGCAGTGGGTTTCCTTGGATATTTTACTACCTACACATTTCTATTAATAATAAGCATATGGTAATTCATGAAGATAAGACTTAATGAAAAAAATTAAACTCCTTTTCCAGTGCAAGGCCACGCAGAATTTGAGTAGAACGCAGTAACATTTTTACAGATATTATTTATCTACTTTTTAACCGCAGAGCTAAATCTTATCTAAAGCAGTATGGACACACACAATTCTGATTCCAAAATCTCCTCTGTTCCCTCATATGCAAGGAAAAGTGAAAATTTAGCCCAATCTCTAAACCAGAGGTCCCCAACCCCAGTCATGGTCCAGTGGCCTGTTAGGAGCTGGGCCACACAGCAGGAGGTGAGCAGCAGGCCACCTAGCAAACCTTCCTCTGTATTTATAGCTGCTCCTCACTGCCGGAAATACCCACCTGTGCTCCACCTCCTGTGAGATCAGTGGTGGCATTACATTCTCACAGGTGCACAAACCCTGCTGTGAACTGCATAGGCGAGGGATGTAGGCGCGCTCCTTATGAGGATCTAATGCCTGATGATCTGTCACTGTCTCTTGTCACCCCCAGATGGGATCACCTAGTGGCAGGAAAACAAGCTGAGGACCCGCACTGATTCTACAGGATGGCAAAATTGTGTAATTATTGCACCATATATTACTATATAATATTAATAGAAATAAAGTGCACCGTAAGTGTAATTCACTTGAATCATCCTGAAACCAATCCCAATCCCCCTTCTTCCAGTGGAAAAACTGTCTTCCAAAACACTGGTGCCAGGTGCCAAAAAGCCAGAGGATGGCTACCTTAAACCAAGCACCTTTCCTCAAAGTGACGTTGCTAAGGCAAAGACCTACAACTGACGAAAACTAAACACCACAAAACATCCTCAAATGAGTCATTTTTATCTTCTTTATCATAAGGTAACGATGCATTCAACTTGTTTAATGAGACATATAAAACACAACAAAGTGGAATGCCATATAATTTGGGGTAATAGGGAAATTTTATTATATTTATCTTACTCTAGTTTCAGAAAAGGATGATTTTTCTGAGTAACCAAAAAAACCTTAATAATTTAGATCTACCCTTAATAAAGTACTAGTAAAACTATCACAATATGTCTAATTCACTGTGTTACTGCCAGTATTTTTTTTTTTAATTAAAAGATAAGAAGATCAGCCGCAGTGACTCACACCTGTAATCCCAGCACTTAAGGGAGGTCTAGGTGGGTGAATCACCTGAGGTCAGGAGTTCAAGACCAGCCTGACCAACATGGTGAAAATCCATCTCTACTAAAAATACAAAAATTAGCCGGGCATGGTAGCACGCACCTGTAATCCCAGCTACGAAGGGGGCTGACACAGGAGAATCACTTAAACCCATGAGGTGGCGGTTGCAGTGAGCCGAGGTTTTGCCCCTGCCCTCCAGCCTGAGACACAAAGCCAGATTCAGCCTCAAAACAAACTTTAAAAAAATAAAGATGAGAAATTTATCATAATGATGTCTTCATTTGATTTTATTACATTTGTGGGGCAAAACTGTAGCTGAATCACCGCCTTTATGGTCAACTATTGCCAAAATATTATTCTTATCCCACTAACTGCTTAAACAACAAATAATAAACGCAGACATCACACATGCACTGGTATTTTTAGTATATGTTATATTAAGAACACAGAAATTAGAAAGGGCATTAGGAAAAAAAAAAAAACCCTACAAGACATAAGCAGTGCTTAAACTGAGGCTAAGCAGTAGGTAGAATGGTTAGAGCAATGTTGCATTTAGAGGAAAGAACACATCTGTCGCCCTGCAAAACTGAGCTGAGCACAATTCAAGCCTTCATGAGCTGGTGTCCTGGGCCTCGAACAGTAAATTGCTCATCAGGGCATCTGTATAGAAATAGTCAAATGGTAATGAACTGAACGATTCTAGGATCCTAAAATTCTACTCATTTAATGCATTGTTTATCTTCGAGCTGGAGTTTTTCAAATTAACATCAGGGACTTCCGCAGCACTTCTGCAAACCTGCTCCTTCAGTTCTCTCTGAGCGATCCAGGGTCCCATACCCGGTTTCCGACCATATACATCCCTCAAAAAAAACTAGTCTTTTTTTTTTTATTTGATGTAAAACTGTGCATAAAGAAATGGCATTAGATGCTTAACATTTACAAGGTTAAAAATCTACTAACTTTTTTGTTTTGGTTTAACCTTTTTACTATAAACATTTTAAATAACTTTAGTTATTTCTTGTTGTATTTTATAGAGTATGAAAACCACATTATCCCCCTTGAAAACTACAGAACTAGAAGGGTAAAGTACACTTGTTGTCAGTAAACTCAATTTTGTTTAAAGAAGTCAGATAGCTAAGTTATATCAGAATGTCTTAGAAGCTGTTTTTCCAAAGGAAAAAAAAAAAAAAACAAAAAACAAAAACAGAATCTGAGCAATTGTTTCTGACAAAAATGATCAGTCAGTGGCTGCTAAAATTAATGAATAAAAGTATTATTCAAAATGGAATCTTTTCATAGATTCAAAGAATCTCTTCATAAAATATGTATTACTTACAAAAAGAAAAACAGTGACTTTTCAGTTAAAATACCTGGTAGATACCATTTATCCAAGAGATCAAAGTTTCCGTAACAATTAATGGGATAAATCAACAGGTATCCCCCTGCTATAGTGAACTGAGGACACAATGCCAATTCTGGGCATTACTGCCAAAAAATATGAATCATCTTAATATAATCACAAAGAAACAGTTAATAAACTCAAACTTAGGGACAGTTTATAAAATAATTGACCTGTGCTCTTCAAAAGTATAAGGAATACGAAAGAAAAAAAATATGCCATTTCCTACCAAGGGAAATGAAAGAGACATGGCAACTAAACACAATGTGTGATGCTGAATTAGGTTCTGGACCAGAAAACACGTTTGTGGGATGTTAGGTAAAAGATGAATTAGGTGTGTAAATTAGGCAACAATACTGAATCACAATGACTATCTTGACTTTAACAGTTACACTACGGTCATGAAAGAGGATGCTCTTGTTTTTTGCTCTCAACTACTTCAAGAAAAATATATAGTGAGAAAGAATAACAAAACAAATGTGATAAAATATTAACGTTTGAGGAATCTTAGTGAAGATTCCTCAAAAAATGGAATTTTTGTTCTGTGTATTCAATACTTTTTAAAGTCGGAAATGATTTGAAAATTAAAAGTTAAGAAAACAGTCTTTCATGTTGATTTTTAAAAAGCTGTCTCTTCAGACAGACGGCAAAGTAGAAAAATCAAACCTGTCAGTTCATGCTCTGGATAATTAACTTTTGTATAATACCTTATTTTTAAAGCATAGTTTTTGTACCGAAATAAGATGTGTTCCTGTCCATGACTGAATATTGACAATTTACTGAGTGGGTGATTCTTCTTCATATTCAACTGATAAAAGAAGCCTTTCTTTTTTTTTTTTTATTCTTTCCCCCTGAAAGCTTTAATGTTGTGAGATCATTTTAACGTTAGATTAGGCAGAGTTTGAGATTTAATTACCACATAGATATTCAAGGAAATTTAAATTATCTACAACTTTAAAAATACTTATTGTGCAAATTCCCAGATATGGCAACAAATTCACTAACAAAATTTCCTATAAAACTGGTGGGTTTATTTTTGGGGAATGATGGGAAATAAAAAGATGTACATTGAAGATGCCTCTGGGTATTTGACTCTTAACAAAATTTCAAAATAATTCATTTTTCAAAAATATACTTTCAACCCTTTTCTTACAAACATCCAGAGGATCTATTCTGTGTTCTCATTTCTTCCCCTGCCAATCCAATGATTACAGCTAGTTCTATGAATTAGCCACAGCTTTGACAGTTCTTTCTGGGTTCTGTTTTCTAATTTATTCCCATAACCAGTTTTCCTGAACGCTGCTTCTCACTTGCTTATTCTTCAACATTACAAGGATAAGAAAGACACCCAATAATTCCCCATCTAATGTGTTTCACCCACATATCAACTGTGAAATATCAGATGTCCAGGACATCCAGAAAGAGCTCTATAATCCCTCACTCTCTAAATGTTTAAGAAAAGGTGAGCAGGCTGATCCCATATAATTATAAAACTAAGCCTTTGTAAGTATACACAATTTGAAGAATGATTGTCAATAATTTGACCATGAGCAAAAAAGAAAAACCCAGAAGCTATTTCTTCTAGAAAATTGTCTTTACACATGAAAGATGAACATAATAAGCTGAACAATGCATTCTCCATCACATGGGTAAATTGAAATCATCACTAGCTTAGTATGAAATGAAATTAACTTATACTTAAAATTGCTATGGGCATAGTGATGTCTACAAAGCTTTCATAAAGATAACAAACCCGTACAATATAAATGAAGGGCTTTAATTTTTTTGGCATATTACAAATAATTTCAATAGTCTAATTGCTGAATCTTTTTAGCTGTTTTCATAGTCTTTTTGCCTTTCACATATTTCCAAAGTTTATTGATAACAGTGAAAGCTGCTGATTCATATAACTTTTGAGAGACAAGTTTTAAAAAATCCTGTCAAAAGAACTCACAATATCATCCTTAGACAAACTAATGTAGTGGTTAACTCACAGTATTAACTAAGCCTGATATATTATTTTACTCAGGTGAAATGACTACAGTCCAGATAGCTCATCAGCAGTTAAAGCTTGTTTCCTTGTGTTAGTTACTTCGGATAGACAAACAAGAATTGGGCTGGAACTGGAGATATGAAGGTATAGAGGAGAAGCAATTTCAGACTTCACCCACCGACACACACATGAGGTCGTATAAAAGGTAAATACTGATTGTAGTGAATCATTATTCCAGAAATGTTGTAGACATAAGAATGTACTGACTACTCACTCAAGACATGGTTCCTGGTAAGACTGTCATGATTATTATTACTAAAAGCTCAAATTTATTGAAATGCATCATTTATAAACATAATTTATTATTATGTTCCAGACAGCATTTAAAGCACTTTAGTAGCATTCTAGGATGTAGGCGCTACTTTTACCTTTATTTCAATACTAATGTACACAGTAATGGTGATCTGTGGAGGATTATCGCTTGCACCTTAGAACTGATGACATGCATGTGGTCTCACATGGGTCAATGCACCCTTTGAAGTAAGATTGTTACAAGCATTAATCTGAGTGGTTTAGCAACGGTTCTAAATTACCGTATCTTGCAAGCTGTATGCATCTCGACCTTATTATGATTTTCATATGCGAGAACACACTGAACCAGTCTCCTCTTCCCAGTATAAGTGTTGATTATCAATTCCCTATGCAATGACCTGACATTTCGTCAAAAAATCCTTTTACCACATATGTGCTGGCCTGTCGCTGGATTTTCTCATCTGTTCCCTTCAGCAAATCCATATCACCTTGGTTACGTTAGCTCAATACTGACATCTTCAAATCGTGTTGCTTCATTAAGTTCTCCCACTTTGTTCTTTATAAACCATGTTGGCTATTCTGGGCCCTTTGCAATTTCATATAAACTTTATAATTAATGGGATAACTCCTAAAAAACAAACAAACAAATAAATAATATATCTTTTGGGGCTCTTGACTGGAGTTGTGTTGATCCTATAGATCATCGATAGATGAATAAATTTACATCTTGGGAGCATTGCCTCTTCTCATTCATGGTCTAGTATCTCTCTCCTTTTCATTCTTTCATTTTTTTGTTAGGTCTTTTGTAATTTCTCTCAGCTATGTTTTATACTTTCAGCATGCAGTCTTGCACATATCTTGCTGAATTTATTACTAAATCTTCCATATATTGATTCTGTAAATGTTCCATTTTTTAAAGTTTCATGTTGAAATTGTTCATTGCTGGTGTCGATGTAAACTGTAATCTTGAACCATGCAACAGTGCCACCTCACTGGTTATGTCTAGTAACTTTTGAAGAGATTTCAAACAAAAATCCACAAGAATAATCACATCATATAAATAAATATGTTTTATCCCATATTTCTAATCCTTATACCTTTATTTTTCTTGTTCAGGGCATTTGCTTAGTAACCTCATTACATGTAGAAGTGTTGTAAAAGTAGATGTTACTGGGCCACACACGGTGGCCCACACCTGTAATCCCAGCACTTTAGGAGGCCGAGGCAGGTGGATCACAAGATCAGGAGATCTAGACCATCCTGGCCAACATGGTGAAACCCCGTCTCTACTAAAATAGAAAAAATTAGCTGGGTATGATGGCATGTGCCTGTAATCCCAGCTACTCAGGAGTCTGAGGCTGGAGAATCACTTGAACCCAGGAGGTGGAGGTTGCACTGTGAGCCGAGATCGTGCCATTGCACTCCAGTCTGGCAACAGAACAAGACTGCCTCAAAGAAAAGAAAAAAAAGTAGATAATATTTTTATTTCTGAGTTTATGAGGAGTGTATTCAGTCTTTCATCATTAAGTAAGAAATTAGTTATACATTTCCACAGACGCCCTTTACTGGGTTCAGGAAGTTTCTCTGAGTTCCTTGTCAGCCGAAGATCTGTATTATAAATGGATGTTGAATTTTTATCTAATGTTCTTTCTACATTTACTGGTATGTCCACGTATGCAGATTTTAATTTTCACTTTGTTAATGTTATGAATTACAATGATTTTCGAGAAAGTTAAACTAATCTTGTATTCCTGTGAGTGATCCCAGTTTTCATGATATGCTATCCTTTTTATAAATCACTGGGTTGCATTTGACAACATTTTCAAAAGCCTTTTTGTTTTCATTTCATTTGGTTTAAATATATATTTTTTTAATTTTTAGGTAATATATAGTTTATATTTGGAAATTAAACAACACTCTTCTACATAACCCACGGGAAAGCTCCTCATATTTGGAAATTAAACAACCAATGGGTTATGTAGAAGAGTTTTGTTTAATTTGCAAATATGAGCAGCTTTCCCATATATTCTCAGTTTGCATCTAATTATGCTGTTATCAGATAATATAACATAAATTTCAAACACTTTAAATTTACTAAGCCTTCTTCTTAATGGCACAGAATATACTTTATCTTAGTGAATGCTCCATGTGCACGTGAAAAGACTGTTCTGCTGAATGGGAGTGTTTCGTAAGGGTCAAACAGGTCACATTTCAAACAGTGTGTCAGATATAGGATGTGGTCTATATATTTGCTAAAAAATAAAAACAGGCTGGGCATGGTGCCTCATGGGTTATAGTCCCAGCACTTTGGGAGGCTGAGGCGAGTGGATCACAAGGTCAGAAGATCAAGAGCGGGCTGACCAACACAGTGAAACCCTGTCTCTACTAAAATTACAAAATAAATTACCCAGGCCTAGTGGCACGCACCTGTAATCCCAGCTACTCAGGAGGCTGAGGCAGGAGAACCCGGGAGGCGGAGGTTGCAGTGAGCTCAGATTGTGCCACTGCACTCCAGCCTGGGCAACAGAGTGAGACTCCATCTCTAAATAAATAACTAAACAAACCAAACGTTATCTTAGTCTGCATTTGAATTGTATGAGGGGCTTAAAATTTGAATCAGAGGCTTTAATAATTACCTGAAAAGGGCTTTGGCAGCAGTGACTCCACATAGGAGAGAGAGAGCAAGAAAAATGGGGGAAAGACGTTAGGTTTTGTGATCCGCTCTGAATGTGATCCTTCTTGATTGGGAGGGAAATTTTCTCAAGACGTTGTTTTGAATATTTTAATGTTTTAGATTTTATTTTATATATATATTATATTTGGTTGCTGGACAAAGATCTTGACTGTGAACTTGCTGATGATGAAGGAGGAACCAGTTCTAACCTCGATTCCACATATTTATTGCTTTATATTATTTAAAAGTACAACTTTCCTAAATAAATAATGGAAGGAGCAATGAGTTCCATTCCATCAACTTACTAATGAATAAAACCAACAATCAATAATATGGTGACTTAATCAGCTGGAAGAGATGTCCATTTCCTCAGTATGGCTAGTACAATCAAAAGCAGGTTTACTACCCGGTTATTATTTTGAAGAGACATTTCTCTTTGCAAGGGATGTCCAATTTTTAGTGTTCTCATTATTCGGAAACTAACAAAAAAGCAGCTTTTTTTTTTTTTTCAGAGCACTGTTTTGTACAAAAAGGGTTAGTAGAATAACTGATGATGAGCTATTGGAAAATATTTATCAGCAGAGTAAGAAACTGTATATATAACAATTAAAATGTATTAAATCTGAAGTAGAATTTTCTAATTCATGAGTGTGATATTACTAATTTTTTAAAAAATATTTTTAATTAATACAAATATACATATTTGTGAGGTGCAACATAATGTTTTACAGTACAGACACGTGGGATGGCTAAATTGAGCTAATTAATATGCATCACTTTACATACTTATCATTTCTTTGTGGTGAAAACCCGTAAAATCCTCTGTTAGCAATGTTCTAAAACACAATATAATGTTATCAACTACAGTTTCCATGTTGTACAATGGCACTGTTACAGTTATTCCTCCTGTCTCACTGAAATTTTGTAGACTTTGACCAAGATCTCCCCAAAACCTCAATCTCACAGCCCCTGGAAACCACCATTTCACTTTTTAAACTATTCTAACTTTAAACTATGACATGAATAATGTATAGAGAAGCTGTAATAATTTAAGGAAAAGGATATATTGTAAGCACCAATACTATATAAATTAAAATGTTATGATTACATTGTCAGGAGCAAAGAGAAGATAGCAACATTAAGTGTGTCTATTTTCAGGTTATTTTGGGGTTCTCTGGTGCGGAGAAACTAACTGAAGAACTTGAGGGTGGGTAGTTTGTTTGGGAGATGATTTTAGGTATGAGACTGAAGGAGCAAGAGGGGTGAGAGAAATGAGGAGGAGGATCATTATAAGGGCACATTTCATGATCCATGCTATGAGCAACGGGGACTTGATTCCACCAGGATCTCCAAGACGTACACACGACAGCCACAAGCACTGCTGCCCCTAACAGATGGGGAGCTAGGGACAATGACCTGCTTCCATCTTTCATTGGCTAGGGGATTCCTGGGGACATGGCCTCCTCATTCAGCCCCAATTCAAGACTGTGCCTCCGTGCCTCATGCCAGCAGAGAGATCCGTCTCTAGGCTTGCATGAAATGACCCACCACATTTGCCAGGGTCCAGGGCATTTCCTGCAGGCATTTGCTGTCTTGCTACAGACAGGACTGAGTTGCCAGAAAATAAATACGAAATCTTCCTCAAAGGCAATGATGGTCAAAATCAGACACCTTATACTGACCTGCATTTATACATCAGCTGACTTACAGAAGAAAGATAAGCTGCAAGATCGGGGAGGCTGTGCCAAAATATTGACTCTGGTATTGCTCATCAAGCCACGGAAAAATCAAGTTGATGAATTAGTAGTTTGATGCTTAAACAAAAATGATAAAAATAAAATAACCTATTCTCTAATGCCATGGTTTCCAATTAGAAAAGCCATCTGGCTTTAGTGAGCCCTCATCAAGTCTAAGGACTGGAAAAACTCTCTGGGAGAGTTCCAAACTGCCTAGGGGTCAATGTAAGTAGCAAAAGAGAGGTTCTTTGGGATGTCCAAGGCCTGAGTGACTGGGATGCTAATGCACAAACATAACATGTGCCTTTACTTCTGCAGACTCCATCACTTACTGCCAGTTTTCTCAGCATGACGGAGACTCAGTACAAGCGTTCCGCTTGCCTATAGCAATATCTCATGAAATATGGAACCACCATTAGGTCGTGGCTCAGCAGGAACATGTTTGATCTTTTTCTTCATGATGGTTAAAAAGTTAATGATTCTCCTGCCACTTTAATAATGCATTATGGAGTACTGGATACAATTTCTTCCTCAAAATGTAATTAGGGTTTTCAATCTTTTTTATCTCTTACCTCATCACTAACTAACAGTACAGGGTATAAACAAATTCTTCAGTCATAATAGGTTTGAGTATATTAAAATACTGTGCTAAGTAGAATATTTTCTTTAAAAGATTAAAGCCCATTTTATTTCTCCTTTGAAAAATATCTAATAAAAAGTGAGGAAAACCAATATTCACAACGGCTGCTGAACTGACACCTAAGAAGAAGAAAAAAGGGTTTCTTTTTTAAAATCACATAACAAATTAAGCCCCATTTTTGATCTACAAAAGTCACTTTAGTGAGATTTTCAAAGGTGTTTTAATTATTTGAAAATAATACTTGAATTGCATACATTTATGTGAAATAACATATCTACAGTTATAGGCAGGAGATGTCTCAAAGTTGGTTGCCTTTCAAAGAGAGAAGTTTTAGAGTAAATTCCTCCCACGTGAGACAAGACCTGAGGTCATCGGTGCGGACTGCACAGCACCGGTGGGCACGTTCTGATGGTGACTGAGGCCAGCGTGGGCTTCCTCCTCTGCCCTCGGCCCATCTTTGTGTCTTGCATGCCACCTTCCCCTCTTTTTTTTTTTTTTTTTTTTTTTTTGAGATGGAGTCTAGCTCTGTCTCCAGGGTGGAGTGCAGCGGCGTGATCTCAGCTTACTGTAACCTCTGCCTCCTGGGTTCGAGCGATTCCCCTACCTCAGCCTCCTGAGTAGCTGGGACTACAGACACGTACCACCACACCCAGCTATTTTGTTTTGTGTTTTAATAGAGACAGGTTTTCACCATGTTGGCCAGGATGGTCTCGATCTCCTGACCTCGTGATCTGCCTGCCTCAGCCTCCCAAAGTGTTGGGATTTCAGGCATGAGCCACCATACCCTCCTTCCTTCCTCTCTTCTTAAGTACCAGCCTAGTGTCCTGAACAGACTAGGAATTCAGGAATTCAATAAGTTTTTCAATTAAATGAATGCAAAGGGCATTTGGGGTAGACTGTAAACTAAACGCTGTTCATCAGTGGGATGTAGAGTGTTGTATTTTCCTCCCCTCGTGGGATGCCAACTGCTGGAATAACAGTTAGTAGACCTGAGCGCTAGAAATGCAGCATGTAAATATGATGATATATCTAAGCAAAATGCATCACCCATGTTAGAAAACAACCAGAGAAATACTGCTACTCTAGGAGACAGCTGACAAAAATCTTGGAAGATTAAAATTTTTTTTAAAAATTAAAAATATACATTTGCAGATATTCAATTATAATTTAAAATGAGACTTTCTGGTATTAACAGCCTTGCAGGGAGGGTGTTAAAATGTAATACAGGAACAGAAGATGAGGGTGATGTGTGCTGAGAACCAATGAGTGAGCTGGCAAATAAGTGAGAGATAACTCAAAATTAACAGAAAAAGAAAAATTAAATATTTAACTTGCACATGAAAAGATAGAAGATAGAAAACAATCTTAAACAGTTTTCCAGAAAAAAAATAGAAAACTAAATAGAAGTAGAAGAAATAATTATGAAAGTAGCAATAAAGGAGATTTTCCCTGATTACACTTGGAACGATTGAACCATATTATGTGTACGATGGATGAAAAGACACTGACATAGGTAAATAATGGTAAAACTCATGAGCTTCTTTAACGAAAAAAAAAATATTTAAATTTCCAGACAGAAACAACAAACTATTTAGGTAGTGGTTCTCAAAGTATGGTGCCAGAAACCTTCAATGTGACAGGCAGAAACTCTTCATGGAGTCTTGGAGGGGAAAATAATTTTCACAATAAGAAATTGAGGATGGTAAGTACCTTTCTCACTCTTTTTCTCTCTTGAGCACACAGCCTAGTTTTCTAGCAGCTACACCACAGGGTTCATGGCTATACACTGCATGCAGAAACCAACAATCAACCATCTCCTCTTGAACCAAACAGAAAAGAGATTTATTTTAATTCTACTTATTTTCGTAAGTAGTTTCTTCATTCCAAATATGTATGTTGATATGTAAAAGGGATTCTTATTTCCATAAATTAATGGATACACATATACGTTCACTCAGTTTCATTTTCTAATACGGACAGATACAACCCACATCAACAAAACCTTCTTCGGTTTTAAAGAACATTTTAAGACTATTAATTCACAGAGGCAGAAAGCATATCAGTAGTTGCCAAGGGATAGAAAGAGAGGAGAAGAAATTCCGTGATGGGTAGATCTATTTTCATGGGGTGATTAAAAATTTTCAAACCAAAGAGATATGGTTGTTTCACAGCACTGTGAATGCGCTAAATGTCATTGAATTGGACATTTTTAAATGGCTAATTGTATGTTACGCTTATTTCACTTCAGTGAAAACAAAAGAAGTACTTGATTATTAAGCAGTACTCTCATTAATCAAAGAAATAAAAGCAGAATGCTATTTCGAATGCAGTGAAAATAAGAGCAAAAAACAAATCATCTCTAAGTCAAAGCAACTCAATGAAAGCTGTATTCAGAGTGCAACTTCTGTCTTCATTAATGAAAAAGAAAGGAATACAAAACAGCCTTCCACAATACACTATTTAGAAATTGGAGTGAAAGAAGAATCACATTATTTTTTAAACCACATGAAAAGATTTAGTAAAGACAAAATTATAATCTTTGAAAAGAACAGAAAACAGTATTTGTAAAAGGAGAAGAAAAGCAAAAACTATCTCTGAAAGCTCAATGATCATGAACTCTAACAAACACCATTTAAAAAAAAATTGGCCGGGCGCGGTGGCTCAAGCCTGTAATCCCAGCACTTTGGGAGGCTGAGGTGGGTGGATCACGAGGTCGAAAGATCGAGACCATCCTGGTCAACATGGTGAAACCCCGTCTCTACTAAAAATACAAAAAAACTAGCTGGGCATGGTGGCGCGTGCCTGTAGTCCCAGCTACTCAGGAGGCTGAGGCAGGAGAATTGCCTGAGCCCAGGAGGCGGAGGTTGCGGTGAGCCGAGATCGCGCCATTGCACTCCAGCCTGGGTAACAAGAGCGAAACTCCGTCTCAAAAAAAAAAAAAAAAAAAAAAATTAAACTGGATTCGAGACTTCACTTTGTGTAGGCACTACAAACAATGCAAAATAAAAATCAAGGCAAAATATGACGGATATAGGAGTTAAGGAGAAGTGTCTGCCCTGGATTAAGAGAATTCATCCCAGAAATGCCCTCCTAATGAAAATAAAACAGATTATTTAGCATATATTTTACATAGTATGTATAAACATTGCATGCTACATAATGCAAGTCAAGTGCTTATATGTTTGGTAGAAAAACCCACAGCCCTCCACTTTGTCCCTCACTTCCTGGAGTCCGCCTGCAGACCCTATTCTGCCTGGTAGCGCAGGGCAGCCAATCACTGCTCAGCCTTAACCCGCCCAACCTAAAGCCAACCCCCATCCCCCACCCCGTGGCAGTTGCAGTAGTCTGCCTAGAAACAAGACAGCCAATAAAATTCAAACCTAAGCCCGCCAAGAGCTGACCAATCCCCTTCTGGCACGCAGAAAACCCTCCTCTGCTCTCCCTTCCACCAACCAGCAGCTGACACCTCCGCCTAAACTCCGTCACCTTCCCGACATAAACCCATGTCTTCAGCCATTCGGTGCAGCTCAGCTCCCCTCCCGCCTGGGTTGCCCGCAGATCCCAGTAAACCTGGACTCGGCCCAACGGTTCCTTGGACTGAATTATTTCGGGAAGGGTCTCTGCGGGTCGCACAATATGTATTTAGATATTCATGTGAAATGGATATATAGAACGCTCCTATTCAAAAATACTTTGGTACAGAGAAGAGACCATAAACATCCATAGGGAGAGGTGTATGGGCTGAGTTTGGGGGTCCCGGTGAGGAAAGGTCACAGCTTTGCCCTGAGTGGAGTTGTACGGCTTCAGGCCCTCCCTGGGATAGGTACCTTGAGTTACTAAATTGGGTAAGAGTGTCCAAGCACACACATTTCAAGGTTTCCATGGTAGGTGCCTCACCCAAAAACCCTGGGACTGAGACCCTGGGGGGTGATGGCAGGGAAGGGTGAGGGGTGCACAGGCACAGGGACTCAGGAGAACCTTCCCCTATGTCCCGATGTAATGGCTGAGCTTCTCCACAGGCCCCTCAAGACCTTAGAGCTATACAGCCACGAGAGATGCTATTTTCTCCACAGTTCCTGGAAAGCCTAAGGTTCTCGGTGGTCTCTTGGGTGAGGTGCTGTGCTGACCCCGGGGCTGTGCTCTGGGATGCCGTCGGGGATGGCCCCTGCAAGGTCTCTCATGCGTTCGGTTGCTTCTCTTCTCCTTTGCCTTTTTATTTTTTGAGATGGAGTCTCACTCTGTCACCCAGGCTGGAGTGCAATGGCACAATCTTGGCTCACAGCAACCTCCACCTCCTGGGTTCAAGCGATTCTCCTGCCTCAGCCTCCCAAATAGCTGGGATTACAGGCACCCACCAACATGCCTAGCGAATTTTTTCTATTTTTAGTAGAGATGAGGTTTCATCCTGTTGGTCAGGCTGGTCTTGAACTCCTGACCTCAGGTGATCTGCCCACCTTGGCTTCCCAAAGTGCTGGGATTACAGGCATGAGCCACCGTGCCAGACAAGTTTCCTTTCTAACCTTATATGGTCTGACCAAGTCCTGGACCAAAATATAATCATCTTAAATTTAAAAAGGTTGTATGAACTTTGGGTATTAATCATAGCTAAGTATAGATAGCATATAACGTGGTGTTCTTAGCTTTTTACACACATTAATGCATTTGATTTTTAAAACGACCAGAACCATGGCATTGAAACTCTTATAATCCCCATTTCAAGACGGGGAAACTGAATCACTAAGAGGCTAGTCAGTCAGTTGCCTCATAGCACAATTCGAAGGGAAAGAGCTAGAATTCGAAGCCCAGAAGTCTAACTCGAAGGCATGTACATTTAGCCACCATGCTGTTGCCTCCATTTACCTCCTTGTGATAGCTTGAGTTTCATCATCTTCCACATACATTTCTGAAGAGATTGTAGGAAAAATAAAGAGGAGAAGTGGAAACTCAGTAAAAATAATGGCTATTTTTATCAAATACTTAATATATATCAAAACCGTATCCCATGTTTTACATACATATTTAATTCTGGTAACAAGACTAATAGGTTATTATTATTTTCATTTTTAGGTAACACTATTGAGAACTGTACTATGAGTTAGCACCAGATGTGGCAGAACCTGTATTTGAAACTCAACCCCAACAAAGTTCATTTGGGCTGAACATTCTTTCAGCTCAACTCCAAACCCTAGTTTTAGCCTCTGGAAGATAGACTCAGGAACTTGAAGGACACCCAGGCTTTATGGAAGGAAGACAGAATGTTGCTGCCTCTTCCAGTCTAGGAACTCCTTGGAATGGTGCAAACGTACAGGTGATTAGCTTTGCATTGTTGCCAGCACTAAAGGCTGTTTTAATATCTAAAAAGAATGCTACCTTTTCTGTATGGAAAGATCTGATCTGTTTTCTTGCGAGCCCTAAGAAATGAAACCCACATGGAAGTAGAAGAAGCCTATCTCAGATGAAAGAAATAAGGAAGGGGACCAAAACGCTGGGGCAGGCTCTGTATATCCCTTTGGAAACGATTTCCGCACGTTCTTGTTCCTAACTTCCTGCCTCTTCTCTCCCTCCCTGCTTCACACCTAGCTCCGCCAGATCCCTGATGTAACTGCAGAACTCAAGCATTTCTCACAGTGAGAGTCAGAAATACAGGGGCACAGAAAGCCTCTGTGTGTAGGTTTCGCTATGGCAGTGTGGATACGTGTACTTTTGTTCCCTCAAAAACATTTTTCAGTTCTTTATTTCATTCAACAAATATTTGCTTTTGCTAGGCACCAAGGCCGGTGTTAAGCATAAAGAGAGGTATCAGGTTGGGTCCAGTGGCTCCCACCTGTACACCCAGCACTTCAGAAAGCCAAGGCAGGAGAACCGCTTGAGCCCAGGAGTTTTAGACCAGTGTGGGTGACATCACCAGACCCTTCTCTATACAAATAAATAAATAAAAGTGAGCTGGGCCTGGTGGTGTGCACTTGTAGTCCCAGCTATTCAGAAGGCTGAGGTGGACGGAATGCTTCAGCCCGGGTTGCAGTGAGCTATAATCACACTAGTGAACTCCAGCCAAGATGAAAGAAAAGAAAGGAAAGAGAAAGGAAAAATAAAAGAAAGAAAAGAAGGAAAGAAGAGAAAAGGAAGGAAGGAGGGAGGGAAGGGAAGGGAAAAGAAATGAAGGAAGAAGAGAAGAAGAGAAGAAAAAAAGAAAAAAGAAAAACAATGATAGAGTATCAGAACTGGAAATCTCAACATGCTGCGCTATAGACGTTTTGAGTCCCAAGCAACAAACCTACAAGACGCCTTTCAGAAAGTTTGATGTTTTATGTGGAGTGTTTCGTTTCCTCCCCCTGAATTTTCATCAAATCCTCACAAATCTGAATTGTCTGGCATATGTCTAAGAGACAAGGTGAAGAATATTTATTAAGTATGAATATTTATTTTCCACGCCAAGAAGAGCAGCGGTGTTACGTTTATAAAGCTCAGAGGGAATGAAGGGACAGTGAAAATTTATGCAGCCCACAAGAGGCGCATTTGGGGCTGATTTGCGGTTACTGCTGTATAATAATCTCCTGTTTCACTGGTGTTACACATCTCAGGGCAGCAAATCCTGCAGAGTATAAAATCATTGAAAATATTTTTATTTTTACTTTCTTTTTGCTTGCTTAGCATTCTAGATTAAAACAGACAACTAACAATACCATTCTCTCAGCTGTGCCTGTATATGGTTCATGTGCTATCTTAACTATTAATATTATACTGCTACTGTCCTGGAAGAAAAAGTCAACATGTTAATGAAGCTGCCAAAGTCTTAATGAGCATTCTGTCCTTCTGGCAAGAAAATGAAATTCTTATATAGGAGAAAACAAATATCCAAGCCCAGAAATCCATAACCACGTCTGAAGTTAGACTATGCTTTCCATTATTGTTTTGTAACATTACATTGTGCTTTCTGTAAAGATGTAGAAAAAAAAAAAAACTTTTCATTTTTTTAACTCTTTTTTTTTTTTGTTTTAACCTGCTTTTTAGATATTAACTTTTAAGCTGTTTCAATCTCTAAAAAAACCAAAAGGAGGCAGAAAAAGATGGTGAAGTTACGGAAGCAGGTGCGTGTTTTTGGAACATCTGTTTTATTTTTTCAAATGCCTTATAATTGAAATTGCTCCTGCTTATCCCTAACATTTTATAAATGCATTCTTCTGGTTTTGTTTCTATTATTCATTTACTGAGGTATCAATTTGTTTTTTTATCTTTTTTTTTTTTTATAGATACATTCCCATACCCACTTTTGAATGATTTAAATGGAGCTCATCACACATGGTAAAACACAAATTAGCCTATAAAAACAAAATGTTGAAGAGGGAAATGGGTGAGGACGTAATTGAGGGTCAGACGTGAGGCTCTGTGGTGTAAATCCTACATGTCAGGTCACACAAAGCGCCCTTCTGTCTACTTCAAAGAGGAACGTGATTACGGTTTTATCTATGATACACAGCAGAGGGATCTGCAGAGGAAAATGTGTAGCAGGTGAAGTGTAAGCAGAGGATAATGGAAAAAGCAGAAATGCACAGAACTTGACAATTCTAACATGCAATCATTCATGCAACTCGGATTTTTTGACCCCTGAGCTTGGTTTAGAATCTGTGAGCTCCTGGGCTGGGCCTGCTCCCAGGTGCCTCCTGCGTCCCCACTCTGGGGCGGCTTCTCCATGCTTCTCGGTTCCTGCCTACTCCCCAGCACCATGTGTCTCAAGCTCAGCGCTTAACAATGCCTCTGTCATGTGCTTTCACTTTCTATTACATACCTGTCTACATATTTAAAAACATAATTTGAGTATACGAAGTTACAGTGAATCTTTTTTAAAACTGATTTTTGAAATTCCTATAGTTTCTAGGCAGGGCATGGTGGATCACATGTGTAATCCTAGTACTTTGGGAGGCCAAGGAAGGAGGATCACTTGAGGCCAGAAGTTGGAGATCAGCCTGGGCAATATGGCAAAAACCCTGTCTCTACTAAAAATACAGAAATTAGCTGGGTGTGGTGGCACCAACATGTAGTACCAGCTACTCAAGAGGCCGTGGCTGAGGTGGGAAGATCACTGGAACCTGGGAAGGTGGAGGTTGTAGTGAGCCAAGATGATACCACTGTACTTTAGCCTGGGTGAGAGAATGAAAGTCTGAAGAGAGAGAGAGAGAGAGAGAGAGAGAGAGAGAGAGAGAGAGAGAGAGAGACAGAGAGACAGAGAGACAGAGAGAGAGAGAGAGATGCCATAGTTTTGTCTCTTAATCTAAAAATAATTTGATCAAGTGTTCCAAATCACAGCATCTCATTTATAATTTAATTTATATTTTTGCCATGTCTTTTCATATTTGACTTATTTGCTAGTGCAGCAAGTAAGTTTCTTTATCTTACATACCAGTTTTGAAACTGCAGTGGAAAGATATTCAAACTTAGGTATACATCCAGTTTTGTGACTGGAATAGCTGCAGGGACTCTGACCTGGTAGCGCCTTCGTGCATTATACACCAAGCGACATACAGAAAAACTTTTGATATTATGTTGCATATAATGTGTGATCTACCTTTATTCCTATTATTATTTAGATGTCTGGGTATTCCCTAAAGCTCTGTACTAGGCATTTGATCACATGGTATTTGAACATTTAAATAAAAAAGCTCTGTTGGGGATAGGATGTTTGTGAAGCTATTTCCAGTCCTTGCAAGGAGCCTCCGGAGTATCTCAGGGAATGTATTTCAGGATGATCACCAAGTCAGACAACAGTGCTGGAGCTAAGTGGAAACATGGTTGCTCAAAATTATAATGATAGAAATTTACAGATATTTTTTACAGTGTATCTTATTGCATGCTGCCTTTATGAATTTTCCTTTCAATCATGAAATCTATTTTCTAAGATAATTTTGGTTTCCTCTCCTCAGAATCAGGGAATAGTAAATCCTAAGTGCCATCTAATCAGGAATTTAGCAAATGTTATTTTGGAAACCTTTAAAATATATTAAAGTTTTCAAATGTAATTCACACCTTCCTCATCCTGCTACAACTCAGAAGCATGGCTTGAATGTCTTCTATGCACCAGACAGAAGGCTAGACATTTCCTCAATGCTCCTGAGAAATACAATTTCCAACATTGGGAGCAACTGTTATTTATTCCTTTAAAGACTAATTCTTTTTTTTTTTTTTTTTTTTTTTTGAGACAGAGTTTCGCTCTTGTTACACAGGCTGGAGTGCAATGGCGCGATCTCGGCTCACCGCAACCTCCACCTCCTGGGTTCAGGCAATTCTCCTGCCTCAGCCTCCTGAGTAGCTGGGATTATAGGCACGTGCCACCATGCCCAGCTAATGTTTTGTGTTTTTAGTAGAGACGCGGTTTCACCATGTTGACCAGGATGGTCTCAATCTCTCGACCTCGTGATCCACCCGCCTCAGCCTCCCAAAGTGCTGGGATTACAGACGTGAGCCACCACGCCCAGTCAAGACTGATTCTTATAAAGTGTCGAGAAAATTTAAAAATTAGCATTTAGGTATACCATTTAGAAAAGTACTTCTAGTTTGGAGGATTTTACTACTGATAAAGCAAAACGTTATTTTAAATATTGTACTTAACATTAATGGAAAATTAATATGTACTGATTTGTTTAATTGATTTAAAATCAAGAAGTTATGATAAAACTTTTTATAAACATGTTTAATTAAGATACATTTCTTTTGTAAGGATACATTTAATTTTTAATTTAACTGATTTAAAATCAAGAAGTTATGATAAAAACTTAGGTAGAAACTGGTAAATTATCATTTATTATTTTTACTGAATTAGAATTACTTTGCTAGCATAACATTGTCATAAAATGAGAAACATTTATACCTAATGTTTGTACAAAGCAAAAAACTCCTCCAGGCTTAGATTCTTCCTCTGGAATAAAGGGATAATACCATCCCCTCAATATTGTCTGAATGATATAAATTCTTTCAAAAATATATTAAATTCTCTGAAAATTATAAATTGTACATAACAATTTCCCTTTTACAAATGAGGAAATAATTCAGAATTCAAACAAAATTGAACAAGAACAAACTCACAAGCTACAAACTCTCCAAGAGGCTAATGATTAAAAATTGCATCTCTTCCTGCCCATAATAGTCTCTGTATTTCACTCATATAAATTATCATTTTCTCTGCCTATAAGAATAAAAGTCACCGTCTCAATGCAAGAAATTTTCTTAACCAAGTAAGCCACTGAAGGAAAAGGATTCTGAGTTACAAGCATAAAAGTTACATAGACATCAAAATTATCCTTTCAATTAAGGAAACATTTTTAACCCAGTTAGCCATTGAAGAGCAAGGATTCTGAGTTATCTAGACTCCACAGTACTACAGTTTCTGTTTATTTTCCCCAAGTACCAGATTTCCCGCGGGTGATCTTTGACATGGATTTAAATTAAAAATGACATTTTAAAAGTCTAGCCCCATATGTGTTCATTAGGAAGATTTTGGTCTTGCCTTCTGAAAACACTAGGAAATCTATCCTAGGTGGTGATTTCCACTAAAGATATCAATAAAAATGATTTGAGATAATAATTTACTCAGGCACCATTTGTAACACAAAATCTGTTGGTGTAACAGTCTTGATAAGAAACAAATAATAAATAAAGTGAAAGTGAACTTCAAAAAACAGGTTGCTGTGATGTTGATGGGGACATTTCCTGCATATGTAGTAAAGCCAGGTCTTTCATGATGAAGGCATCAGGCTTGTTAACGGTGCATTAGGTTTTTAATATTTCCCCCAGAAACGCTATTAAATAAACAAGACACTATCATGAGGATCAGATGCCCCTTTAGTCCTAAAAACATACCACATTATGCTTTATGACTTCTTTAGTCAACACTCAAAAACGAATGGTCTTGGGGGCTTCCCTCCTCAAGTACCACATGGCGAAAGGAAAAGCCGTGCAGCAAAACATCACAAAGCTGCCTAAGGACATGCATGGTTCAGTCATCTTCTTATTTCCTTGGAGTTCCTGGGTACGTGAGAAGGTTCATGGACCATCATTCTCGGAGGCAGCGTAAGCTTGGCCTCAGACTCAGCCAGGCCTGCCCTTCTCTTCCTGTGTCCAGCCCACACCTCAGCACCTGCTCCATGGACCTGCTCAGCTCATGTGGGTTCAATAAACCACAATCCCGTAAATATTTTCTTCTCTTCACTCCAGACTTGGTCATATATAGGTTCTTCTGTCCTGGAACTCCCCTACATATTCGACTTGGGGTTTTGCTCCAACAGTCACAGATCTGCAGGGTTGGGACCCCCGCATGCAGTGTGGTAGCACACACGGCCTGGGCATGCTCACCCAGCAGCATTCCCCTCTCGGCTGGGTGCTGTCAGAGGGAGCCTGGATCCCCTTGGATGTCAGCCTCTTGTTTGTGATACCAAGCATGCAGGAACCCGTATATTAAAGTAATAGGCTAATTGCAGGTGAGAGAAGTGTAGGGGTCATGATTTCACACCAGGAGTGACCAGTGAAATCCACGCTATGGAGAGGAAAGGAGAGGATGATTGGCTTCAAAGGAAAGCGTGGACATTCAACTGCAGTAAGACGTGGAAGTCAGAGCGGCTGGGTGTGGAGTGTGGTGCAGATTTCCTGCAAACTCTTCGGGTTTGACTAAAGCCTGGAAACTCTAAGAGACTGGAATCTACATTGCCACAATATTCGTATTTTTAAACATACTGAGGGCAATAAGTTTCTTTTCATATTTTACATGTGATAAAACAGACACGATTTCTATTACCCAAGTTGTAGAACAGCTGAAGTCTGTTTTTATCATTATGTCTATTTTTTCCACAAAACTTTTCACTCAGCTTTTGTCTCCTTTTGTTTTGTTTTTGTTTTTTAGACAGAGTCTTGCTCCATCACCCAGGCTGGAGTGCAGTGCTGCAATCTCAGCAAACTGCAACCTCCACCTCCCAGGTTCAGACGATTCTCCTGCCTCAGCCTGGAATTACAGGTGTATACCACCATGCCTGGCTAATTTTTGTATTTTTTAGTAGAGACGGGGTTTTACCATGTTAAACCAGGCTGGTCTGGAACTCCTAAGCTCCAGTAATCTGCCTGTCTCCGCCTCCCAAAGTACTGAGATCACAGGTGTGAGCCACAGCGCCTGGCCTCAGTTTTCTGAATATTGTACTTGGGTTTGATGAATGAATGAATCACAAAGTTTCCATATTCATGGCTCTCACTGAGATTTACCAATTAAATGAGTTGGAAAGAACGTGTGGTGTTTACTTAGCAATATTTTCAGTAATATATGACATTCTATACTCCATGGTTCCTAACTAGCTTGAAAATATCTGTCTGGTCTGTTTTCTTCAACCTTAGGTGAATGAATGCCTCATAATTGAACATTATGCAATAGAAATATTTGGGGGGTATATTTTAAAATTCAGAAAATTTTCTATTATACAACATAAAATTCATATTTCAATTTTAAAATATTAGAATATACTAAGTAAACAAGAATAAAGTTTAAATTTAGTAGCATATATGAAACATTGTTTCATTTTAAATACTAAAGCTATGTGTGTATGAATTTGTATGTGTTTAACTGAATATACATAGATTTCATCCTAGACAAATTGGACTAATTTTGATAGCAAAACAAAAGCTCTATGCATATCACAATAGTATAGTGTACATATAGCGACCTAAGTCAGACAGAAACTTAACATTTTAAAATAAATCAACATCAAACTTAAATATAATCTTAAACCTCAGTTTAAAAAATGAAGGTATATATGTTAATTGATGCACAGAAGAATTTCTAACTCACTATACCCCAAATTTCCTACCTTTCAGAACAAAACAAAAATTTACTGGATTTAAAGGTATTAAGTCAAACAGAATGACTTGAAGCATCCCCAGAATGCACTAAGAACCTTCATGCTTTGCATAAATTACTTTCATTAATAGCCCAGCATGACATGCTTGCTTGAATAACTTTTTTGTCAACAGTTAAAAAGAACCTGCTTTCAGAAAAAAAAAAGTTTTGCATGAAATTCACCCAAGAGGGTGAAGACCAATTTTCATCTTAACAAGTAAACATTAAAGGCATTTATATTTTTTAAAGATGATATAAATGAGAGAGATTTACTAAATTATACTTTTTGTGGGTATACCTCCTTTGGAACTTAGAGTTCACAGGCTGCTTTTAGGAGAGTTCCACAATCACACAGCCGTAAGCCTCACTCTGTCACCGCGACTTATTTGAGCATCTATACAACTTCATTCACAAGTGTTTGTGTTAATTCCAACACATAATTTAGAGTAGCTCCTGTGTTGTGATTGAGGCCTTAATCAGCCATTGGCAAGAGAGACAGGTGCAGGTATGCCTCAGTTGGAAGCATTTGTATACTCTATCTAGCCCACCATACTCCAAGCTCTGATAGGAAGAAATGAGCACCACCAGGAAATAAACACATTGGAGAAGTCTTCTGGGCTAATTCTCTGATCCACTCAAATCTCACTTTTAATGCTTTAGCCAGTTGTAAAGACATATTCAAATATTGCTATTACAGTTGAGGTGTCTCTATATTTTTATGTTCAAATGGACCGTTTTAGAAATTAACTGCTTAAAAATACATTTGAATGCAACTGCATTACACAAATATTGTCATGTATCCCTCATAAAGGACTAATGTATCCAACAATTATTTGTTGAGAATCTGTTAAGCTCACAAATGAAATAATACATGGTTGTTCACCTAGCAGGGTTTCCCCTTTTAAAAAACTGTAATTGTATATATTCATGCTTTTAAAAAGTTGAATACAATTATGTTCTTAAATAATTCTCTTCCCTTTGGGGGTTTATCCAAATCATGTAACTCTTGGCGAGTCACAGCAAAAGTCACTAGGCCATGGTTTTCCCTCTTTGTGAAGTGGGGTGATCATTTCTACACAATGTGATCGCAAATACTGAGATTAAAAAATACATAAAGCACTTGTTATAGTAGCTGGTTTAGTACATAAGTAGCTTGAGGCCATTACTGTTGGAGTTATGTTATTAATACTTTAATAGTTTTTTTGTTTTTTTAACCATAAGAGTTCCCAACAAAAGACGATGAGGTGAGGGCAGCGGGAGAGGCTGAACTTGAACAGAAATGCCCAAGCCTTTCACTCAGCCTTTGACCTCCTCCCTTTAACAAGGAACTCCAGTCTCTATGCATCGGTTTCCAAGATGCTACCACGAAGGTAATGTTCTTTGTTGCTTAAATAAGATAATGTTTTGAAGAGTTTGTATAAACGAGTGCTCTACAACTACATTGCCATGTACACACAGTTGTCATGATGGCCTCGGGAGAATGTTTCTGGGTGGAATTCTCTGTTTAAGTAGAAGATTATCACAAAACCAAAGTAAAGTTGAAAAACTGTGGTTCGGCTGAAATAATAGAGCCTGAACGACTGTGTCATGAACTAGAGCGCCTTCAATTCCAGGCCATAGAGTGAATGGTTATGATTTTATAAGAAAGAAGACTTGTCAAAGTCTTTTGAGAAGGAATAATTGAGAGAGAATTAAATGTTAATATGACGCATAGATTCCATTACAGAAAGAAGCAGAGGACCCTGGTTAGAGAATGAACGACTCAAGAATAAAATAATGACAGTCCAGGAGTAGGGGATACGAATGTACTATTCAGGGAATAGGATCCCATCCGTATTGCTTAGAATATCTCAGTTAATCATATGGCAAAGCAAACAAGGTCTGAGGTACCACAGTGTAAAATATGCCAGATTGCCAGCTCACTGGCTAAGTGATTTCCTCCCGTATTTCATCAATATTGCAAACATACTTAAATTGAAGGCAGAGAGGCTTGGATGGTAAAGGATAAGGAAGAGGGAAAGACAACATCCTGCTCGGTCATCCACCCTCGCAAATTTATAAACGTTCCAGTCTTGCATCTTGGAAACAATTCATATATATAAATATAAACATAAATATATATATAATCGGATATTGTATATAATTACACATATATTTTTCTAGATACATATTTCCATTTCTGTTCTTTATTAGGAGGAACAGAAGAACCAGTTCGTGGGAGAACACTGTTTTGTGTCAGCCTGATTTTGTTGCCCGTTTCTTTTCTGTAAACACTGGCTTGCAGTTTTTGGCATGCACTACTCATATTCATTATTTTTTCAATTAGCCTACAAGGTCTTTGAGGGCGAAGACCATGTGCTGTGTTTCATGGTATCTGCCACCACAGCGTATGCCATGCCTGGCAGGCTGCAGGCGTTCTCATACACACACAAACACACACGCACACCTGCACACTACACACACTGATTTATAGGTCTGGGAATAAATCCCAATAAATAATGTATTTTCTATCGTAATCAATTCTGTACAAACACTAATTTAAGCTGTAGCATGCTGCATACAATATACTAGATGTATCACGTTTTCAGTCTGAATTGACCGCCAATGAATTAAAAGGCTGGTCTGAATGACCAAGAGATAATTCAAATTGTCCACTCAATTCTCAAGAGTGGAGGGAGTATCTTACATTATAGAGCATCAACTGGTGAAATAATGTCAAAGGCAGTTTTAGTCTGGGTAATCCAGGAATTTAGGTCAGACATGAGCAAGCTACCATAACAAGGAAAGAAAGTCATTATTTTCATAGAGAAATAGAATAGTGTTGTTGATTTGCATCTTTCTATCATTTAAAATGTTTATTTCTTCCTTTTCACCCTCTAACTTGATTCTCTGTACTGCTTGGGTCTGTTCCACATCAGCTCTTTTCCCATTCCGATCTAATTCTTTCTGCTTTTAATTCTCTCTCTGCACTGCTCTTGTTCCCTTTGTTCCTTTTCGTACACCTGAATGGAAATGATGATGCCCCTTCTCTACGCAGACCCTGAACTTGTAAACATGGAACTACGGGCTCATTGTTCTCTAGGAAGGCTCTTAGCCAACCTGTATCACCTGATGCTTTCAACTTCCGCGTTTAGAATCTTTGCGTAGAGGAAAAAGAAAAAAACAGATGGAAATTTGTTGAAATACATGTATTGCCAACTTGGATGGTGAATTAAAGAAAGAAAATAGAAATAAACAAAGCATGAGTGAGTTTAGCAAATAACAACAACTTGACTTCTGTGGTTAGAGCTAGAGAGTTAACATCTGAATTATTTTTATGTACGTTACTTACCTTTTCTTTTCTCTCTATTTCCTGCCTACAATTGTCCTTGTCAATACGTGTAGGGTTGAGCTTCAAAGGGAGAATGATAAGGGAAGTGGGTAAGAGATACCTCCAACAAAGACCAGGAAGGAAGAACCTAATTTAATATTATGTGTGAAATAATTACCTTTATCTACATATCCAATTTGCTTGAGAATACGTACTTAAAGAAGGCAATTTCTCATAAAAGCATTTCCTTTACTTGCTTATGAATTTGCTACAGTCATATTTCTAAATGTCTTTTATTTTCTAGGGGCAGGTAGTATGAGTATTGCCTGGACAGAGGGCTAAATTCCCCTCTTCCTGGAACAGTCCGACCTGGGCACCAGCTCAGTGTGGTCACTGAGCACGGCTGTTCTCCTTCCTTCCTGAGTTCACACAGACACACACTCAGCAACCCACAAAATGCTTTCCTCTATAAGAATCTTTTTAGTTAAGTACATCTTGCAGATGCAAAATACTTAATGAAGCAACATACCGCTAATGCCAGTTTTCAGATTTTCAGAAGGTTTGAACAATAACCCAGAGATCAAATGTATTTCAGATGGAATATTTGCTAAGGATGATGATGTTTTCTCTACAGAGAACAGTCTGAGGCTCTACTGTCCTAACGGGTAAAAGCTCAGTTAGTGTGAGTCATGGAGATTGCTTTTACTACAGGGTCTGTGTATTATCTAATGTATAAATAGCATTTAACCAGCATCACAACCCAAATGCTGAAGATGGCTGGAGATTTGTAATTATGATAAAAAAAAAATTAACAGAAAAAGCACTGATCCAGTATGAGACAAGACTTAGCTGCTGCTTATATTTGATCACACATCTTTTCTTTCATGACATATTCATGTAAGTCAGATGTAATGGTTTATCTCAAAATTTCCAAGGCATTGAAACTTACTACTCTTTTTTACTAAGACTTAATGCAGGCCAAGTGCAATGGCTCACACCTGTAATCTGAGCACTTTGGAAGTCTAAGGGTGGTGGATCACCTGAGGTCAAAAAGGAGTTCAAGATCAGCCTGGCCAACAAGGTACAAGCTCCTTTCTACTAAAAGTATAAAAATTAGCCAGGTGTGGTAGCACGTGACTGTAATCCTAGCTACTCGGGAGACTGAGGCAGGAGAATTGCTTGAACCTGGAGGTAGTGGTTGCAGTGAGCCTAGAATATGCAGCCTGAGTGACAGAGACTCTGTCTCAGAAAAAAAAGGACCTAATGAAGAAACTCAATATTAAAAATGCATAAGTAAAGATAAAAGTAGAGTGGCTCTAGCTGTACAAGGTGAGGTCGGGTGGAGAAAGGGATTCCCAGGCCCATGATCTCCCCTCCTGCTTCCTAATGTAACATCACAGAATGCACAGAAGCTGAAAAACACTGATCAAATCCCTCCCTTATACCCCCTCTTCCATGCAGCAAGACTGGAGATCAGTGGTAATGGTCACTAGTGTTGTTTAAGACTCTGGTCTATACGCCTGTGTTTTTTCCCCTCCCTTTGTACAAGTTATTTAACTTGGTGACGTCTCTAAAATGAAAATAATAATGGCCAGGTGTGATGGCTCACGCCTGTCATCCCAGCACTTTGGGAGGCCAAGGCAGGTGGATCATGAGGTCAAGAGATCGAGACCATCCTGGTCAACATGGTGAAACCCTGTCTACTAACAATACCAAAAAAATCAGCTGGGCATGGTGGCGCGTGCCTGTAGTCCCAGCTACAAAGGAGGCTGAGGCAGGAGAATTGCCTGAACCCAGGAGGCGGAGGTTGCGGGATCCGCGATCGCGCCATTGCACTCCAGCCTGGGTAACAAGAGCGAAACTCCATCTCAAAAAAAAAAAAAAAAATGGAAAAAAGAAAATAATAAAACCCACATGTGAAAATAGGTGACAGCATAATTGAAATCTCATTCCAGCCTAACTTGGCCTAAAATTAAAGACAGATTTAAGAAAATGCTACCACTTTTAAAACGTCTAAAGGTTTCTTGCTTTGATGTCACTAACGGGCGTGGTTCAGACACCAAAGGATGATTTTGACAATACAATAACCATATACAGATTCCACAGTGGCGTCATACATATGACCATTTTAAATCACTGAAGAAAACATCTAACATCCTACACCAGGAGAAAGAGAGAAGATTTTTAAATGAAGTGTCTATCTATAAAATCATTTCTAGAATGATGTCAAATAAGAATGCAGAACTCTGGATAATTTGCAAAAACAAGAAAAATCAAACAAACAAAATAATCCCTCATTTTATTTAAACAATGTCCCCCAGCATTTTCTGTCACTTAGGGAAGAGCTGTCAGTCAATATTTGATGGAGTAATTTGGCAATAATGCTTTCTCACCTTTCCCTTCAGCATACTGAGCTACCAAACTAGCAAGTAATCTATGTTAGGTGCCACTCTAAAATTAAATACCTGCTATTGTGGGAAATCTTAAAGCGCTCAAACATGCTCAAAAGTAATTATTCTATGTGACATTTGGCAGTTGAATAGGAACCTGTTAAACAAGGGGTTTTCTTTCACAAAATAAATACATGCCCAGAAGCACCTCCAGATTTAATCAATCAAACAAAGCACACCGTAGTATGTCCAAAGTCGCTGAAACAGTCCCTCTAAGTGTAGAGGCATGGTGATCAAGACAAAGAATCCTACACCACCATAAGACCGAAGCAGCTCATTCTGCAACTCCAACCACACAGTAAACCTGAAGCCAGGGTGATTAAGAGGGGAGCAACATGAATTTTACTGCCCCAGGACGTGGTCATGAAAATCACTTGTAACATCTGTAAACCAGAAGGAAGAATAAGAAAGTTCACAATCTTGATTTTAACTACTTGAGGAGGACAATTAAGCACCTTGAAACCAGATCTTTGTGATTTGCAATGGAAACACTGCAAAGGACCCAACAGAACGACTAGCAGAGAATCTGGGGAAACTCAAGAGGAATCTTCAAGGAATTGCTAGAAACATGCACATCATTAGAGAAATGCAAATCAAAATCACACTGAGATATCATCTCACATCAGTTAGAATGGCCATCATTAAAAAATCTGGAGACAACAGATGCTGGAGAGGATGTGGAGAAATAGGAACACTTTTACACTGTTGGTGGGAGTGTAAATTAGTTCAACCATGTGGAAAACAGTGTGGTGATTCCTCAAGGCTCTAGAAATAGAAATACTATTTGACCCAGCAATCCCATTACTGTGTATATACCCAAAGGATTATAAATCATTCTATTACAAAGACACATGCACACATATGTTTACTGCAGCACTATTTACAATAACAAAGACTGGGAAACAACCCAGCTGCCCATCAAAGACCAACTGGAAAAAGAAAGTGTGGCACATATACACCACGGAATACTATGCAGCCATAAAAAAGGATGAGTTCACATCCTTTGCAGGGACATGAATGAAACTGGAAACCATCATTCTTAGCAAACTGACACAAGAACAGAAAACCAAACACTGCATGTTCTCACTCATAAGTGGGTGTTGAACAATGAGAAGATATGGACACAGGGAGAGCACATTGACAAAGGAGGGGCCTGTTGGGGGGTGAGGGACAATGGGTCAGGAGATTGGAAAGGGATAATATTAGGAGAAACACCTAATGTAGATGAAGGGGGGATGGATGTAGCAAACCACCAAGGCATGTGTATACCTATGTAACAAACCTGCACATTCTGTACATGTACCCGAGAACTTAAAGTATAATAAAAAAATAAGTAAACAAATTAAAACCCCACCTCCCCAAAAAAGAAGCATGTACATCAAGCAGCACGCTGTCTGCATGTGAGCCTAATACCATCGTACATCTATGTGTCCATGAATGTGGCACACTTCTGCTTAGCAGGGGGTATGGCCTCCTTTTTTGTTTGTTCGTTTGAGACAGAGTTTCACTCTTGGTCCTCAGGCTGCAGTGCACTGGCGTGATCTGGCTCAGTGAAACCCCCCCCTCCCGGGTTCAAGATTCTCCTGCCTCAGCCTCCTAAATAGCTGGGATTACAGGTACCCACCACCATTGGTGGATAACTTGAATATTTGAAATGTTAAGCTTGCCTGTGTATCTACTGTGTTTCTATTTATTTTTTATTTTTATTTTTTGTTCTTGTTTGTCTAATTTTTTGATACAGGGTGTCATCTGTTGCCCAGGCTGGAGTGCAGTGGTGCAATTGGGGCTCACTGCAGCCTTGACTCCCCTCCCCCCAGGCTCAAGTGATCCTCCTGCATCAGCCTCCTGAATAACTAATTTGAAATTTTTTCATGCAGACGGGACCTCTCGCTATTGCCCAGGCTGATATTGACCTCCTAGGCTCAAGAAATCCTCCCGCCTGAACCTGCAACAGTGCTGGGATGACAGGTTGAACCACTGTGCCTGGCCCTCCTAAGTCCATAGATGTGATTTCCTATCACTTTGTTGAAAAAAGCAGAGAGAAAAAAAACAAAAACAAAAACAAAAAAACTTCAATGAAATACTATTGACTTTGTATTAGTTTTTATAAGTACTGGTTATGTAAGTTACCAAAATAACTTAAAGTCAGAAATCTAATTTTCGAAGAGAGTCACTTTTTCTTAAAATATTTAATTTTTGCTAAAGTTCTTTTTTATACAAACACAAATATATTGAAAACTTAAGTGATTAAACAATATTTGATGTAACTTTAGGTGTTTGTAAACAGTGATTCCTTGGCTTCTTTTGCTCCTTTCTCATTGGAATGAATTGCTGCCTCTGCCGTTCCTTAGGAATATGGTTCTCTGAATAAGCATGGCTGACCATGTATTACTCACAGGACCTCTCGTGCTATTCATATTCACAAAATGGCCTTTATTTTTAATGTACTGTTAAGCCATTTACTTAAGTCAGTTCACATCTGATAGTAAGAATAGTAACAGATTGTAACCAGAATTGGCATGGATATTGTAAATAGCTTCTTTTCAACACTACTTGTGGGAGTAAACACACAGTACCAGCTGAAAGCATTAAAAATGCATATATTCAATGACCTCACACATTTTAGGAATCTATCCTACCAGAATAATTTTGGATATCCACACGTATCTTTGACATTTATCTCAGAATCTCATCAAATAGCAAAGTGGGGAAAACCCCATCAAAATATAAAACAGGAAAACCAGCCAAATGGCCAAAATAGGAAATTAGGGAATTAAAATGACATAAAAATTACTCACAATACTTCCATGGAAAAACATCATTTACTGCTTAAGTTTTACATTTATTTTTCTCTTATAACAGTGTTTACCAGTAAGATCACAGATACGTGTTCTTTGATAACAAATGCTTTATAGAAATCTAATTTTGGGAAGCATGCTTTATTGGCAGTTGAAAAGTTATAAAAATAGAATTTCAAGGAATCCATGTTTTGTCTGAAAACAAGGAAAAACTGTTAAGCTGAAATGATGGTGCTACATGCCGCTGTGCCCCACACAAAGCTGCTCCCTGGCAGGAGGGAAGGAGAATGAAGGCTTGGTCACGAGCCTGTTGAGGGTTCTCTCACCTATCTAGGGGTTTCAGTATCAGTTGAACGTCTATACTTTGCTTGGTGCTAGATAGAAAATGTTCAAAAGAATATTCAACTTTCATGTATTCACCTCCTGTTGCCACCTGTCATACCCTGCTAGCGAAGTTTATGCAAAAGATAAAGATTCTTTGGAAATATGTTGGAATGTTTCTGAAGTTGTTTATTTTAAAAAATAGGAAACATCCTAACAAATCATTCCTGTATAAGAAGAAATGTGTTTCTACAAACAACAAAACTCCTTGTCATTCTAGAATTTTTTGCAAAAAAGGGCGAGAGAAACAATTTCATTATTGTTCTGCCTCTTGATTTTCATCTGTTTAATCCCTCAAGTGCATCACAGTATCCTTAGCAGGGACAACAAAGATGTGATTGCAAGACCTTTCTCACTTTGCAAGAACAGTGAATATTTCACAGATACACTTTTCCAAACCAATCAGTGTTTCATTATTTGAGACACAGTGTCTATTTCTCAGAAACCAGCCCTGGCCTTTTATATGTTTAATAGATAGTTGACTTTTTAATTATTATTTTTTTAATTTTTGTGGGTACTATGGTGTATATATTGATGGTGTACATGAGATGAGGTGTATATATTGATGGTGTACATGAGATGTTTTGACACAGGAATGCTATGTGAAATAAGCACATCATGAAAATGGGGTATCCATTCCCTTAAACATTTATCCATTGAATTGCAAACAATCCAATAACACTCTTTAAGTTATTTAAAAATGTACAGTGAAGTTACCACTGACTATAGTCACCCTGCTGTGCTATAAAATAGGCCTTATTTCTTATTTATAACTACCTTTTGTACCCATTAATAGTTTTATATGTGTGTGTGTCTGTGTGTGTACAGGCATTCACACACACACACACACGCACGCACATACACACACCCCACACGCACGTTATCAGCTGAAAGATCAAAGCCAGGAAACCTTTCCTAAGAGTTTTTTATTTAAATAATATTATCTTTAATAATTATTTTTCTTGGACTTTTAAATTATTTAGTATTCTTTTTTGATTTTTTATTCCTTTTGTCTCTTAAGCATTATTTCAGTAGTTGAAAGAAATTGAATCAAATAAAGGGGAGATATTAAACATGTATTTTTATTTTCACTTGCACCGGGATATTCATAAGGGTACGTGCAAATAATAGTATATGGCCACTTATTAAAATATGCTAAAACTTAAAAAAGAATAGGTATTTGTTTTTTAAAATAAAATCTTTTATAGTAGTTGTTTACTTTTCTCAAAATATTTAAATGTGTGTTTTCACAACTACTGACAATCCAGATATTTCCTTTTGTAATAATGACCCTTGCTTGTACGAAAAATTTAGTAATTATTTGATGAAAGAACTGTTTAAATTGCTTTAAAAGCAGCGTACAGCTTTTTTTTTTTAATAACAGAACAAAATAAACATTTTATATAAGATGAAGAACAGAACAGGTAAAACTAAATTATGGTTTACTTATGGAATTATTTGCAGGTACTGGTAATTCAGCCATTAATTAACAATTATTTATAACCCATCTCCAATGAAGCAATTAATATGTTTTACCAGAGTAAGATATAAAATCAGTTCTCATAACTTAAGAAATTTAAAGATATTGTATATTTTTATCTACTATAATAAAATTATCTTGGTTACATAGAACAAAGCCAAACTAACTTCTGTTAAGAATCCTCGATTTTCTCTGTGTAATATTTGAGTTACTTGCAATGTTTAAAATGGAATATACATTTTAAACTATTTTAAGTCATATCTGCTAATATACATCTTTGGACTGAAGTTTATCTCTTAACGTTAAAAACTAGTTTTAATGATTTGAAACCTGCAACGGATGTTTTCATGCAATAAAAACGGCAGGCATGCCACACCTTGCAGTGTGATTTTCGTGCAGCCTCCAGTTACAATGTTGTTGTTACATAATTGATTACTTGGTTTAAGCCATCACTTCTTTTGTTATTTATCAATGTGAGAGCCTGGGGTTGTTGCAGTTTTATTTATTTTTGTGTAAAAAGGTATTAAAAATATGTGATATATTCATATAACACATAGTAACTTTACTACTTGACACATTTTAATAAAAACAAAGTTATGCATATTTACCAAATTAAAATTTATATTTAATAAGACTACTCAAGGCACAGAAAAAATATGATGAAAGAGACAATCCCCTATCCTAAGGGATACCTATTTTTACATAAAATACCCTTAGAACAGTTTGGATGTTTGTGGACGTGAATTGCAATATATTAATGTCATGTTTCTTTTTAGGATATGAGCTAAATTGAGCATTACTTTTTAATATTAGATGATATCCATTTGAAGCCCTTATAAAAATTCAATTATAAAATGCACCAATACATTACAGTAGAATGACACTCACTCCATCAAGTAGCACAGAAACTTTATCCACAGGTCACCTCTGTGATGGCTTTTCCCACTGTCAGATGGCAGGCAGTGCTTCCTCAGAGAGAAGGAGCACACCTCATGTGGGTTAGAGAAAGGGCTCCTGACCAAAATGCCTGTAGGCTCCCAGCAGTGCTTAATGGTCCTGATTCAGGAAGTGTACGGGGAGATTGATTTAAAAGCCGTGGTTGACATTGACTTCATTACATGCAAACTTTAAAATAAAACAGAAGTCATGTCCAAGGCTTCACAATATTTCCCTGACAACTTAAAAAAAACTATATGTTCATTTACATGCAAATATATTTTTCATATAGTTATTGTTCTCTTTATTATTTCAATAATATTATATCTTTATTAGTTGCAAATGAGTGAATGTATCAGTTCCATAAAAGTTATTTATGGCATATTTTATCTATCAGTTTTAAACATTTAAAATATTATAATCCTGAAAAGAAATACTTATTCAACATACACTGATAGAAATCTGTATTTGACATGTTAATTTTTTGGGGGGGGATCAGGAACTAGTAATAATCTAATAAAGAAAACACATTACCTATATAATAAAAATTCTATAGCAAGAACGCATAACTTAAAGTTTTAAGTATGAAATAACTTGTATTTATGTTTATGAAATAACTTGTATTTATGTTTAAATCACATATGTATTGGCTTCAAAAATACTTCAAATAACATTTGGAAAATTATTTTAAAAATTATCTTAATTATTTTTACCTGTCAGGGTATACTTGTAATTTTTTTTCTCTGTGTTTTTAATTACTAAAACTGAAAGGTAACTATCATGACATTGATGAAAACTCTTGAAATTTTTTTCAAGTTGTTTCTTCCTTTGCTAGCATGAACCTTATCATGGCAAGCTATTTCCTTTTGTTTATTAACTCAGCTGTCTCCAGGGTCTAGAATATGACAACACATAATGTTTAACAAAATATTTGTTGCATAGTCGAATGTAATATTATAAGGGCTTGTGAAATAGAGTGTAATCTCAGCAAGTAAAACCAGGCAGGATTTGCATAAGCAATAATTATTTCATCAATGCACCCCTATGACCACCCTGTCTACCTTGATCAGTGTGACTACAGTTTCTTCGGTATTCTCTATTCCAAGATTTTGTATTTTTTAATGCCTTAAGTCTCAACAAGAACCCTATGAAATGGGCCCTAATATTCTCATCATTTTGTAGTGGATGAGGAGGAGTACCCACAGGCTGCAGAATCCTTCTCAAGGTGGCATGCCTGTGGACTAGCATCTGTGACTTCAACCACTGCACTGACCTCACTTTACAAGAGCCTTAGAGGGATCGGGGGGTTGTGTCCCTGACATGCGAGAGGCACCCCTATGTCAGCAGGTGTACTCGAAAGTTTCAGCAAACTACCCCTCTGGTGGGAGGATATTAAGGCATCTTATCAGCGTCCTGTGACTGAAGAGGTACTGGTCCTAAGACATCAAAAACTATAATCTCTACAATTATATTTCCTATTCCCTATGTGTTTACATTTCATAACTATCACCATCTTTTATAACATCACTATTAATTTATTTGTCTATTAGGCATTTCAGTGATTTGTACTAAGTTCTTAGAATAATTTCTAGGAATAAGATTTTGGATAAGAGGGTATATGAAATTTTCAGGTGCTTGCCAAATCACTCTCTAAATGAAGAAAGAATAATTAACTCCTAGGACAGGGGATTGTCTCTTTCATCATATTTTTTTCTGTGCCTTCAGTAGTCTTATTAAATATAAATTTTAATTTGATAAATATTGCATACAACTTTGTTTTCATTAAAATGTGTTAACTAGTAAATTTACTATATATATATGAATATATCACATATTTTAAAGTGAACTTATATATGTACGCTCACATGATACACATGTGTACACAGTTGCTTTTCTTTTTCTTTTTTTCTTTTTTTTTTTTCTGGTTTTAAGGAGAGGAGGAGAGTTTACTAGGCAAGAGTGGAGAAGAAAGAAGGAAGAAGCTCCCCTGTAGGGAGACAGAGGGACACAGTTGTATTTCATTTTATGTGGTTTGTTTGTTTAAATGCTCAAAATGCTGACTTAATAATACCTTTGTGCTTTGATTGTTTGTTCTCCTGTATCTTACATGAATGTTCTTTAGGTCAAGTGAAAAGCTTTGGTCCATTCAACTATGGTTAAACTGCATATTCAGTGTTGGCGTTCTGTCATTATTGACCCTCAAACATGGGGAAACTTAAGACACTCCCCCCAAAAGTGGGCTTACGCTCCATTAAATGTCCAGCGCAGGCAGGTACCTTCGTGTTCTTCATTCTGTCGCTACGATGCAGGGATATATTCAGTCAATGGGCCGTGGCCATACCATGAGGAAGTCCAGAGTCAGCATGGGGCCCACATCTAAGCCAATAAAGCTCCTCAAAACCAGTGTTCTAGCCCACCAGTTCACAACCCAAATGCTCACTTCTGATCATCTTAAAAATGTAATGCAGAAACAGAAAACCAGACACCGCATGTTCTCACGTAAGCGGAAGCTGATTGATGAGAACACATGGACTCAGGGAGGGGAACAACACACGCTGGGGCCTGTCAGGGAATAATGTGGGGGGACGAAGAGCATTAGGATAAGCAGCGAATTCATGCAGGGCTGAATACCTAGATGATGGGCTGACAGGTGCAGCAGACCACCACGGCACACGCGTACCTGTGTAATGTGCACATCCTGCACGTGTATCCCAGAAAGAAAACTCAATTGAGAACATTTTTGAAAACTTTGCTGCTTATATTTCTTCTCCATCTTTAAGCAGGATATCCCCACAGCATTTTTAACGTAGCTGCTTTCAGGGATGGTTGTGTCTCCTTCACATCCCTCTCTGTATCATCTCCCAAATCTCATGCTTTTCTTACTATTTTAAACACGGTTTCTACAATAAGCTTTTGATTTACCACATTTTACTCCCGGTTTTCACCACCATGTATAGGTATTTTCTTCTTTACGTGTTGATAGATTGTAAACTCTACGAATGAACGTAGGACAGAGCAGGGAAAATCACTGACCCTAGAAACGGTAGGCAAAAAAATTAAAATTATGAATGAATACCTCAACCTGGTCCAACTAGGTGATCTGACAGACAGAGAAGAAAATAAAATTAACTTCGGCTCCATTAAATACCTTGCCTAAGTCGTTGGTCTCTTTGATACCTTACTCTTTGCAGCATGAAAATAAACATTTTTATTTGTGTATCATGGTTTAAAGACAGTTTTACTTTTAGAGTTCTGGCTTTAGGTTAAAGCCGCACATTATTAGGGAAGAAAGATTGCCAAGGATTTTGTGTATAGTCACACAATCAAGATTAAAGTGTTAGTTGATCGTTTGCCCTTCATTACCCACTTTACAGACTCAAACTGACTTTATATGAAAAAGTAAAGCTTTCCAAAAAAGGAAATGTGGCCTCACAAGCGATCAGCGTAAACAACTTCCAACTCCCAGCCTTCTGAGGAAACAGACACACAAAAGCATATTCAGTGTGGAGTTACTTAAATAGATGATCCTCTTAATCACAAACGTACTATTCCAAGTGGGGGAGCAGCCGGCCGGGGCTCTTGGAGTCATGACTGCACACTGCATAAAAGCCTCTGGAGACTCTCTGTGGACCACTCCTGCCTCAGCTGAATTCAGACCAAGCTTTTGAAATCAGGTAAACATTGTATCACATTAGTAGGACCTACTGTACATTTAGCAAGATAATTTTTATGTATATTGGCCTAAATTTATAAATGTCCAGATTAAACATCAGTGTTTAAATCAGAATATAGTTTTATTAAATATACTGCAATTTGATTTCAATTGCACAAATGAAGTTAGCATACAGAAAGTTAAAGTGAAACAAATTTAAACAAAATAGTTATGGTCAAAACAGCAAAAAAGTGAAAATTCTAAAAAGGAAGTACACCTAAAAGCATGAACATTCAACATTCATTAGTGTTTCATCTTCAGTTTTGATTGACACTCGATGCTTGTACATTTTTAAACAAACGTTTAAATCATGATCACTACTCTGAAAATATTTCAGCACCAACACTAAGATTTGTATACTCAACTTGTTTGCAAATGACTTGTTAGCCATTTACATAGTGTCTGGTACAGATTTGTCACAGGACACAGTACACACCTGTCACAGAACACAGACGTATGAGTGTGCAGCAGGTGGGGGTGTGAAGGTGCCTGTAGGGATTAGGCTGGAAGGGATTACAACCACCTTTTCTTATGCTTCTTTTTCCATTTAGATTTTTGCTTCTTTCATCCCAATTTCTGCGTTATAAAATCCTCAGATGAAACTTTCATGATGAACATTTTCCCAAGCTCTTGGGCTGAATCTGTCTTTCCATTCCCCTGGGATCACAATCAGCTAATATGCACCGGATTTCTGGACACTCCTTGCTACATTCTACCCATGATAATTTCCCACACGATCATCCAAGGGGACCCCATGCGTTCCTTTCCAACGTCCTGCTGTGGTCTGCAGAGCAATGTGAAGGAGAAGGCGCCGAATACATTCTGCTGAAGGGAGAAATCTAGAAAGGTTTTTGTTGTCGTTGTTTGTATTTTCTGCATCTTCTATGAGTTGTTTTGGATGCCATCGACTTGTCAGTCTTACAAATTTACCTTAAGGAAAACTCACAGGTGATTTGCTTTGACAGTTTTGCATTCTGCTGTTCAGAGCAGCAGACATTTTTATTACTCTGTGACTCTGGCAGAAAGCCCTGCGTTAAATTTCATTTTCAAATTGAGCGCTAAGAAGAGCATTGCCACTCACGAGAGAAATCTGGGACCTTCTCCTTTCTGCTAATGAGAGGGTGGTAAATCGCCAGCTTTCTCTTCTTATCATAGATGCCTGGAAATTAAATACTAATTTTGCTCTTCACAGTTTCCTGAACTGCATGTATGCTTAATTAATTTGCTTCTCCTGGTTTTCACTACCTATCTCCTTAAATTATTCTGTATGTTTTCAGCAAGTCACCAGAAATAATTTGTGAAAATAGGCTGAGAATAAATGTGATAAATGAAAGAAGGGTAACTGCCCTCCAGTTTATGGCAGCCACAGGTGCCACAGAGAGCTCATGTGACAGCTGCCTCTCACGTGTCCATCCACTAGCTCTTACCACGAGAGCATCTCACAGCTCTTCTAAGAGGGACACGTGCTTGTCCATCTCATAGGTTCGCCACAAAGCACCTTGTAGTGGAGCGAGTGTGAAACGAGGTGTCTGTGAGAAACTCTTATGGGGATAAAAAAATAAACAGCAAGCCCTGCCCTCAAGAGAAACTTCCCCCCAGTGAGGAAACAGCCTGTCTGCAGGACTCCTGTTATTACCAGTGAAGTCACTGCTGTGTGCTGGGATGTCCAGGCCTGGCAGGTGACCTGACGTGGGGACCTCAGTCACCCTGTAACTACACACATCCCGTAAAAACAACTATTCCCACATGGCTCTTTTCTTTTTCTTTTTGGTAAGCACATATACTTTTTACATCTCATTTCTGAAATATTCATAATATAGAGATTGCTTCCCGTCCTATTTTTTCTATTGGTGTTCTTGGAACCTACCTACCAATATGGGCATGACTGCGAGAAATCCATGAAAATGGGGACTTTATTTTAATACATTCTACCATGCAGGCTGAAACATACTTATGTGAATTTGGCAAAGGGTTTCAAACATATAGATCCTCCTAGGGTCTAATGAATAGATTGGGGAATGTCCAGGGAAAGTAATTGGAAGGAAAAGTGTCCATCTCTCCACCTCCTAACAGTGGTGAGGAAATTACTCTTGCCCAACCGGGCTCTAATTATCACTAATTGAGCATTCTGATATTGGCGTAAAAGATGTAGCCCCAGCATAAGACATCAGTGCATAATGGTGCTCATGCTTTGAAGGGAAAGCAGCTTTCCTTTCTGGAGGCATCAATGATTTACTGAGGTCTCTTCTCCTCTTGATCCCTTCCCAGTGCTCCCATTAGCTTTCATGAAAGGAGCACAATATGGGAACAGTGAGCCGACGGGGAATTAGCGTCATAATGTGCATTTGATTGCTAGCCACACCTTCCCTTGTTTTCACACTGCCTTCTAGAAGCTTGTGTTTTACAACAATTAGAAAACGAGAAGAAGGAAGATGCTGCACACTGCTGGGACCACAAGAAATCCTCCTGTCCCCTCCAAATGTACACAGCGGCCTTTCAACCATGGCCAGTGGGTTTAGAAAGTTCCACGTCAGTTAATCACGGGGCCTCAGGCCCTGATCACATCTTGTAATACCAGTAAGACTTAAGCACACTAAGAGACAGGGGTAGCCAAATCTGCATCATGTATAGGAAGCTTTAGGCCAGGAAATGCAGGACATCTTTCTTCCTGGGAGCGGATTGCAACATGCTCTAATTTGCTCTGGATGTGGTATGAGAGGTGCCAGCCAGGTATCACTGCTATCGTGACGGCTGTTCTAAGGCATGAAAGAATGACAGGACAAGCAGAAGACGCATGAGTGCAGCCAAAGAGGCTAAAGGAAAAGGCTCTAGGAGAAGGAGTGAATACGCCTGCGTGCAACTCACAGGGCACAGTGTGCCTTTGGCTTCGGTGCTCATGTCACTCTGAAAGTCATATGCTGAAGCTCTCCAAGTAATGGTTTTAAGAGCTCAGGCCTTTGGGAAACACCTATGGTAACTGGCGTTCAGGAGGATGGGGCCAAGATGATGGGATTATAGAAAGGGGAAGAGACTCCAGAGCTCTCTCCCCACCATGTGAAGACACTGGCGCTGTCTATGAATGAGGACACACTTACGCGGAACTGAATAAGCTGGAACCTTGATCCTCAACTTCCAGTTTCAGAACTGGGAGGACTAAGTGTGTGTTACTTTCGCCATTAGTCTGCGGTATGTACGTTGTCTAGAGACACAAACCCATGAAGAGAATGTGGAGAAGTGTCTACATTTTTAGGGCTATCCACACTGCAGACAGTCACAGATAAATTTTGTGAACGGAAAGGCATATTCCATAAAGACCCTCTGTCCTCACTCAGCCAACACTGCCAAAGTTAAATATGAGAGCTCAGTTAACGACTCGCGAGTCCTTTAAACCGTGTATTCATATGGGAAAGATTTAATGATTTTAAGTGACAGGCTCACCCAAAGAACATTTTCTGCTCTCAACTGATTACTTCCTGTTTTTCTTTTGTTCTAGAAAACAATGGGTTTATCACTGTATACTGCTTTACTGTCTATAGAGTATTTTATAATATATGACATAATGTTACCACTTTTCACCATCAAAATTAGCTATGCCTTATATTATCAACCCTTGGCATAGGTGGGAATTTAATTACCAGGAGAGAAGGGTGAACTCGCACTGTATCTGAGCATATGCCAATGCGATTCTTATCACTCTGTAATTAATATGTATCAGGAAGCAGCTGCGAGGTATTCCTGAATTTCAGATTTAATGTGGGGTTTTAAGTGTTGATTTATTTCTGGAAGCATAAAATAGTTTTTCCGATTCTATGATCAAGGAAATCTTTACGTCTTACATGTTTGTAAAGACTTTTTTGGGCAAACTTCCTCACGATTCACTCTGCTTGTCTCTGCTTCTATGTTGTTTGTGTCATTTAGATTTGTAGTATCTTTCTTTGGTTTTCCCTTCAAATTTGGTTAAACTATTCTCCCCCTACCGTGTTAAGTTATTTTGTTTCTTATGCCCCAGTGATGCCTTACTTCTGGATTAGGTCTTCTCTTTATCAAATGAAAATACACCGAAGTTACTGCCTAATCTTTTGAGAATCTGGAGAATTTATTATCTTCTACTACCTTTAGGTTTTTCTCCCAAAGAACGGTGTGACAAGGAGTAAAAAGCTCCCAAGCTTCGAAATATTTGAATTTTTTTTCTGCTGCAGGCGAAATTCTCACTTAGACTGGGGATGCGCACCCCTTAGCCAACCACTAGCGTCCCACCTGCCCTCCCCACGCCAGCAGGTGGCTACTCCAAAAATCCTTCCATGTTGAGAGTGAAGATGGAGACTTTTTCTCTTCAGGCTGAACCTCACATTTGCTCTTAAACATCCCTGCCATTCTCAGCGATTTTCCCATAACGAGGAGGGGCCCTGCTCACCTTCGTCCATCTTTCTGCCCTCGCCCAACGGCCCCTCAGGGTTCAACTATCACCTGGGAACTGTGATTTTAACTATCATGTGGGAACCATGATTTTCTGGCCGTTGAAAATGCCCACCCTTCTAGTTCCTTCCAGTGACTTGTTATTTGCATAATGCACGTTGAAATGCAGGAGTCCTCCAGACGGAAAACAGTGATACTTAAGCTACTCATGCAGGAGACTCCGGGAACGGGTATGCCCATAGTTTTCTCCAGTAAAAAAACATGCAATCATTCTGAAGGAAGTAACTCAGGAACGGAAAACCAAACATCGTAGGTATTCCCTCCTATGTGGGAGCTAAGCTATGGGGATGCAAAGGCACGAGAAGGATACAGTAGACTCTGGGGACTTGAGAGGAAGAGTGGGAGGGGGTGAGGGCTAAAAGACAACAAATATTGAGCCGTTTACACTGGCTCAGGTCACAGGTGTACCAGGATCCCCATCACCACTAAAACCTTCCTCAGGTATCCATATGCCACCTGTACCTCAACAATTTATAGGAAAAGAAAGAAAGAAGAACAGACAACTGTGTTTACCTGAGTCTTTCTGCGCCGTGTGCCACCACGCCACTCGCATGGTTCACGTGACATTTTATCAATCAGAGCAGTATTGTTCCCTCGGCGTTGTCTTTCAAAGATGTCTCTTGTCACAATTTCCCTCTTCGATGTTAATCGTGCCCCAGAGAAAGACTCTTTTGTATTTCATGAGTTCAGTCCCACATGTAATAGACATGCATGGAGACCCTGTGATCCGACAGGTCATGCACGTCATGAAGTCAAGAGAAGAGGGAGCTGGCAGGGCCTCATTTCCCAGTGAGTCGGCAGGAGGGAGTACTCTAGTGGCAGGTAATCACTCGGCTTTATCTATGAAGTTGCCTGCCACACAAAACTAGTTGCCTGCCACATAAAGCTAGTTAGAATGAACCGCAATCGGAGCTACAACTAAAGAGTGCTGGGAATTAAATCCTGGTTTGCATTCCTGAGCTGTGTGATACTGCAGAACTTATATAATCCTTCTCCGCCTCAGTAGCCTCATCTGCAAAATGAGGATAATTCTTGCACAAACCTCCACGGTTGTTAGTGACATTAAATAAGCGAATATATGGAAAGCACAAGAAGACCTGGAATGAACAGACAGACCTTAACTCACATGACTACTATTACTACATACTCCATAAGGATGCAAAAACAAATGCATCATAAATTATGTGCATACTATTTAGAATTATGCACATTAGAATTATGTGCACTAGAATTATGTGCATATCTATTTAAAATTTCACTGCTATTATGAAGTACTGCTGAGAAAAAAAAAAAGACCATTGAATTATATGCGACAAAGATAGGGCAGATCTCAGACAAGGATGAGAAGCCTCACAAGACCAGGAGGCAGAAAGAAGCACCAGGCATCTGTAGGAAGCTGCACGTGGAAGGAGCCGCCCATGGATAATGGAGAGGGACAGAAAGAGGGCCAGAAGCCGCTAGAGGATT